>NC_142652.1:13030303-13333333 GCF_055504915.1 Nelumbo nucifera | reverse complement strand
AAATACTAAAAATAATTAAAAATATTGAAAATTAACAATATTTTATATTAAAAAGTATAATTAATAGTATTTTATTATTAAAAATACCAAAAATTATTAAAAAATACCCAATATATAAATGATTGAAAAATACTGAAAATTAGTTTTATTTTTTATTAACTTTGGTATTTATTTAGTTATTTAATTTATTTTTACTGAAGGCAAATGTAAATTAGTTTTGTAGTGACTAATATGCAAAAATAAATGATGAAAATACTTAAAATTATTGAAAAATACTCATATGCAAAATTTACTAGATAATAATGAAAAAACACCAAAAATTAGTTAAAAATCCGAAAATTTTGAAAAAAAAACTAAAGCTTAATTAAAATAGTAAAATTAATTAAAAATAATGTATTTTATTACAAAAAATACTGAGTTATATTGAGAAAAATAATGCGTTTTAATTATTAATAGTAATATAATTAATAATTATTATTTTTAAACTGTAATTAATAGTAATTATAATTTAAGCTATAAATAGTAGAAAATTATATTTAATTAATTTTAGCCAATAAATTAGCAATATTTCTAAAAATATGATAATTTCTAGAAATTACTATATTTTAATAAATACAATACTTTAATAATTAATAATAAAAGTAACAAGTCATTTATAATTTAACCTAACTCGATTAGACCTATAAATTTGTAGGCTGTAGCAACTATTTTCTTTTGAGTTAGGTCTAACTAAGATATGCACCATGCCCACACATTATCAAGGATAATCAGATCCGAAGTCTAATTGAGTATCAAACTTTTAGAGTCCAATGATGGCTTTAGAGGATAGGACCCAACAAAACAACCCCTAATAAGCTCAACTTTGAAGTTATATGCATATATGGTAAATATTATTATATAATATTTAAATAACAAATTTTATATTAATATACATAGAAATGTTATATTTTTTTATACTAGACTAGAATTATAAAAATTTTAATTTATAAAAAATCATAGTTTTATAATTTACATAGGCCTCTTTATCAACAGAAAATGTGCAAGCTCGAGCCCAAGCCCGGCCCGACCAGCGGGCCTAGATCTTGAGCCCGAGACCAGCCCTTATATAGAGTCTGAAGCTCGAGCCCGAAGCCCAATCTGTACGCAAAATGTCTTATTTTCAGTATTGTTTTATAAACTAATATTATATTAATTTAGTAATAAATTAATAAACTAATTTATATTTCCTAATAGTAAATTGATATTTATTAATAATTTAAGAAGAATATATATATATATATATATATATTATTTACTATATTTATTATATTTGATATATATAACATAAGTACTTTTTTATATGTAATAGTATCAGGCCGGGCTTATTTGAGAAAGCCTAAGCTCGAGCCCATAAGCCTTAAATTTTGTCCAAGCTTGAAAAATAACGGGTCAAGTCGGGCCGAGCCATCGGGCTACCTGGCCCATGAATATGTCTAATTGTATATAGAAACAATTGTATACATAAAAAATCATATGAAATAAAAATTTAAACATCTTTTTCAATTTTTTTTAAATGGACCTCTCATAGCTTGGCCCAGTCTGCAGCATGGTCTGGCCCAAGGTTTGGCCCAGCACAACCCGATTTACACCTTGGCTTGGTCCGCCGCTTCTCCCTCCACCCACCTCCGCCTCAGGTCTGTGAATCTCAATGACTACCATCCACCAGCGTCGTCGCCTCTGCCCACCTCTAGCAACGCCCCCTCCGCCCACCTCCACCCCAACCCTGCAAATCTCAATGACTACCATCCACCAATGTCCCCGCCTCTGTCGCCTCCACCTCTGGCAACACCAATCAGACGACATGAGGTCACTGTTGGCGTTGTCCGAGGTGGGCGAAAGCGTAGCCAGAAGCAGTGCAGGAGGATGGTGGTCATTGAGGTTTGCAAGGCTGGGCTGGGGCGGAATTGGTTTGGAAGAGAAAAAAGATGAATAGTGTTTTTGCCCTTATTTGATATATTTTTTTAAAAAGCTAATCTATTTTAGAAATTATATTAGAAATATTATTTTATAGATATTAGGGCCCAAAAGTTGCCCTTATCAGCTATAATCCCTTAAATCTTCTAGATTTTTCCATGCACCACATGAGTCCCCGGTAGTATATATTAAAATTGGTCTGTCCATGTCAGCATGTCTCTTTTATAATAAAATTGCCCTTATCAACATGTCTCTCTTTTCTCCATTTTTTTTGCATTTTTTCTATTTTCTTTTGTTTTAAAATATAAAACAATAATCATTGCTTATCTTGATTAGATTAATAAAGTTGCACACTATTAAATAGACCTTTGAGTTTTCCAAGGCCTCTTATTTTAATGCATGTTATTATTACATTTAAGAGAGAGAGAGAGTAGTAATAATATAAATAGGTTGAGGTTAAACAAACAAAAAATATTAACAAAACTTAGAAAATATTAAAAGTGTTTCAGTCCCACTTAAAAATACACACACACACACACACATATCTCTCCTTTGAGAGAAATTATTTATCTATTTTCTCCATTTTTTGCATTTTTTCTAATTTTCTTTTGTTTTAAAAATATAAAACAGTAATCATTGCTTATCTTGATTAGATTATTAAATATTAGATAGCTTTTAGTTTTCCAAGGCTTCTTGCATGTTCTTATTATATTTAAAAAATACATTTAAGAGAGAGAGACCTTTGGGTTATCCAATGATTCTTATTTTAATGCAGGTTATTATTACATTCAAGATAGAGAGAGAGAATAGTAATAATATAAATCAAGGTTTTTAAAACCGAACCAGACAATGAATTGGTTAGAGGTCCGGTTCCTAGGTTAAACAGTCCGACCATTTGAACTGAACGGACGTCCCATTCTAACAAAAAAAAATTAAAAATGGCCAAAACCATTGGATGATTTAAACGGTTTAACCACCCGGGGTTAGCGGTTTGCTAACCAAATCAACGATTTTTGGCCAAATCATCAATTTTTGGCGAAATAACGGTTCTGGGGTAAAATGGAACCGAAATAATTGTCAGTGGCTTGTTGACAATGAATCGGTTAGAGGCTCGGTTCCTAGGTCAAACGGTCTGACCATTTGAACCGAATAGACGTCCCATTCTAACAAAAAAATTAAAAAAATAAAAACGGCCAAAACCATTGGATGATTTAAACGGTTTGCCCACCCGGGTCAGCGGTTTGCTAACCATATCAACGATTTTTGGCGAAATAACGGTTTTGGGGTAAAACGGAACCGATCACCTGACCAGTTCCTGATTTTTCCAACTCGGTCCGATTTTGAAAACCATGATATAAATCAAATAATATAAAGAAGTTGAGGTTAAACAATCAAAAAATTATTAATTTAAAAATCCACTAAACTTTCACTAAAAATAAATATTAACAAAACTTAGTAAATATTAAAAATGTGTTTCAATTCCACTTAATAAACAGTAATAAAAATAAGAAATTTAAATATAAAAATATTAATTGATAGTTTTAATAAAATTATAGATAACTTATGAGTTGTGACCTTAATAAACGCTAATAAAAAATATTAATTGATAGTTTTAAATACCAACAATTAATTAAATTTCCAAAAATTTTTAGAAAACCTAAACATAATTAAAATACTAAAAATAATTAAGAATATTAAAAATTAACAATATTTTATATTAAAAAGTATAACTAATTGTATTTTATTATTAAAAATACCAAAAATTAAAAAAAAAATTACCCAAGCTAGAAATTATTGAAAATTATGAAAATACCAAAAATTAACTCCCTTGAGAATGAAATCTCACTCTTGGTGATCCCGGTTCCTATTCCCGTTCTCATTCTTGTCTGAACCAAACAAACTATGGGAATGAACCATTCTGATTTCAATTCCAAAAGATTTTAATTCCAATTCAAATTCTGATTCCAACTGCAAAGCAAATGGACAATTAAGTTAACCACACTCTTCCCGGTGGCTAATAATCATCTCGCAGACCTGATAGCTATTGTTCTTGGTTATACTGAACAAATAGAATATTACCAAACCAGTAATATAGCAATGATAATAGAGAGGTAGAGGCTTGAAAACCTATTCCCACACCAGTTATTTTTCTCTTCCAAAACCATTAAAACCAATGATAACGTTTCACGTCACTACGACAGTGACAAATTCATGGGTCCCACTGTAAAAAGTGGAAATCGCATGCATTTTATTACTGCCGTGGAACATTGGAGAGTGATCAATCAACCTAGGTCAGAATTTTATAACTCCATAATACAGGGGAAATGCATCCTGATTGTGAATTGATGCTAACTTCACGAACAAGATGTGGTTTATAGGAGGAGAAGGCTAGTCAGAATTCTGCGATGTATCCGTACTTCTCCATATTTTTATTATTAATTCGTTCCAAAGACAGGCTATTCATTCACAGACCAGATCAAGTAAACACAATTGTAAGAATGTTAAATGTTTGATGAGCACTTAAATATTTTTTTAACACCTATCCCTTAATATTAGTCCGGATCGTCTGTCCCCAGGGGACAGAAACCAATATAATTTGAAGACGTCCTTCATTCGCTTGAAGACAAGAGTTAACGGAGTCCAAGCTTTAACGTCAAAAAGAAATTAAATCTCGTTTGTTGGTTGCTCTATACTTTTAATTTCTTGCCTTGCCTGCCCAGATTCATTCCATCTCAAACCTCTCTCTCTCTTTCTTTCTTTCCCCGGTCACCTCTGGTTCCGCCCTTGCTATCGACCACCAGAGACCACTGCTACCAACCGATGGAGGCTGCTTTCAACTGCTCGACGCGACCCTCTCTCTCAAACTTCTTTCTTCATCCCACCTACAACTGCTAGAAGAGAATAATTCATAGTATTTTCTCGTTTCTTGATATTTCTTTTCGTCTTTGAATATTTTCAGGGATGGCCTACATTTCCCACTTGAAAACGGAAGCCCCGAGAGGCCGGCCTCTCCTTTTCCCACCCTGTAAATGTTATTGAAAATGTTGAACTTTTTCAGATTAGAAAATATGCCAAGTATGAGAAAGATAATAAGATTGCTCGTTCTACTATTTTGATTTTTATGGAACCCGATGTTGAAATCTTATTTGAAGAACATAAACACACCAAAACAATATTTGATACTGTTACTGAAACATATGAAAAAGTAACATAATCTTATATACACCTTCTCATTGAAAAATTTTAGGGTTTTGAAATAAAGGAAGAAGATTCCATTATTGATAGTGTTAATAAAATGACTGTTATTGCTCAAGAATTAACTGCTATTGGTAACCCTATACTTGACAAAATTCAGGTTTCTACTATTCTACATAATTTACTTAAGTCATGGGAACAAGTAGTAATTTCACTTAATTTATCCGGTACAACTGTCACTATGCAAAATTTACCCATGTTACTTGTTGTTGAAGTTGAGAGAAGAAATAAAAAGAAGAATTCCCATGCCTTAATAACTAGTCCTACTCCACCTGAACCGTCTAAATTGGGTGAGAAACCCAAACCCAAGTTCCAAAAGGGCAAGGGTAAATGGTTCAAAAAGAACAACTTTAACAAAAAGAAGAAAATAACTTGTTATAATTGTGGGACTTTGGGTCATTCCAAATACCATTGTCCTCAAAAGAAACAAAAGCTTGGTACTAACACCAAGGGAGACCTCGGCTCGGCACCTTATCAACTAAGAGAGACCTTAGCTCAACTCCTCGCCTACTAGGGAAACCTTAACTCGACACTTCAGCAACTGAGGGAGACCTCGATTTGGCACCTCGACAATTGAAGGAGACCTTGACTCGGCACTTCAGCTGCTTGAGAGACCTACAATCAAAGGTAGCCGAGCTCAAACTCCCGAGCTTTTGACACGAGTTGAGCTCGAACTCGTGCTCAAGTCTCTAATTCAAATCGAGCTCGAACTTGATAGTTTATGAGCGAGCACCTGCAATGTAGAGCCCCCTTCGCTAGTAAATCATTAAAAGGAAAAAACTTTGTCCACGTTGATACCTCAAATCTGATGTGACATAGCTAGTCCCATGCGATTCAGATGAGTTACAAATACATCATTATTTTAATTCCAATGCAATTCAAATATGTTACAGATACCATGGTTTTCAATATAATATTCAACAGTCAATATTTATATAGATTTGTGAAGTAATGAATAAAATTGTCATTTCTGCAAAATTAAATACTTATTGAAGAAATATCTCGCCAAACACCCTCACCCCAACAAGTACTTAAGTATAATTAATTTGGGGAAGGAGTCACCAACTCAAACCACTTATTCAGTATTCACCGAACATAACATAAGTAGGTTGTAAAGGAAAGAACTTTGACTGTATGTTGTTAGCCTCTATTGTCTACACTCTAGAGGGGTTTTCTCCACGATGTGCAACGTGGTCCTATGCGATCCAACCCTAATGTGCTAGAAAGTTGTGCCATATCAGTGTTTTAAAAAAACTCAATACATCACATCGAGTAGACCTCAAAATTGAACTTGATAAGGTAGGTTCCAAGTTCTGTCTTAGAATCAAATCAAATCGACCCATAATTATACCCTTAGTTATAATTACAAGTTTATAAGTTGACAAATTATTCATCAAACTAGTATCTTAACTTTCCAACTTTAAAATTTCAAATCCATTATAAATTCAACATATGAAGCACAAAAAAATGTTATGTTTATATGTATAGTAATTTAGAATTTTAAAAGGATAAAAAGGCGTAGGAAATAATAAATCTAAGAAATAAATATTTCAAAATCATAAACTCATAAACTATCTTATTTACATTCAAATGGTAACTCCAAGTATCAAACTTTCATATTCATATTCAAATTCAACTATTAAACTAATTATCTAATTCTAAGTGTTAAATGGTTCAAATTAAAAAAAAAATGTCTTAATTCATATTTATTTTAATGATTCCTAAAATCGTGAACTTAGAAACAATTCATTCACATGAAATCATTATCTTCACAAATCACATATTGTAAAACATATGAATTCTTTTTTTTTTCTTCTATTTTTACAATTTCTTGAAAACAATTCATATATCTACTTGCTACTTATAATAGAGCAAAAGGAAATCTAATTATCTAACTTCCCAAGATAAAAATCATTTACAGGAACAAAATTACTAATTCTTTCAGTATTAAAATAGTTATCTTATGTTTGTTTTTATTTCAAAAAAAAATAAAAGATTCAGAAATAAATATAAATTTTAGTGGATTTATTGAAATAATAGCTCATCCACTCTTATCTAAACACCCAAGTCTCCAACACAACTTGTTTGGAACCTAACTCTTCTTCCAATAAGATCAAATTAAAGCTCAAATTTAATGATTGAGTAGATTTTACGCCTATACCATTTGTTTTTATTGCAACACAAGAAGAAAATTTTCATTGAAGGTTACTGTCCAAGATTATTTCTTTTCAATTTATAATTTATATTGTAGCGGATAAGAACCAGAAACCATCTTGTTTTAACTCCTCTCTAATAATACTGTTGTTATTTGTTTGGTGGAGTTGGATAAGAACCTTCACCACATGTGCTTGCTGTTATCAGTTTGCTTTTGGTTCTCTTTGGTGTTATTTGTTTACTTAATTTTTAAATTTTTTAAATTTTTAATGTTTTTATCAATGTAAGAATATTTAATATATATTTTATAATTTTTTAGTTATTTTACAATTGTTTTATAAAAAAATAATATTTATTGGCTAATATTAATTCATTGATACATTTTTTTGAAATATTTATCATAGAAAATGCAAAAATTAGATATTTATGATTAACTGTGTATATCATTCATAAAATGTACATGAGATATATGGAATCAAAAAATTGTGGTGTGAACTAGTCCATACCACACTACAGAATACCACTGTGGGTGTTTTAATGTTTTTATCAATGGAATAATATTTTTAAATATTTAATATATATTTTATAATTTTATAATTATTTTACTATTGTTTTATAAAAAAATAATATTTATTGGTTAATATTAATTCATTGATGTATTTTTTTGAAATATTAAAACAGTTATCTTATATTTGTTTTTATTTCAAAAAAATAAAAGATTCAAAAATAAATATAAAATTTTAGTGGATTTATTGAAATAATAGCTCATCCACTCTTATCTAAACACCCAAGTCTCCAACACAACTTGTTTGGAACCTAACTCTTCTTCCAATAAGATCAAATTAAAGCTCAAATTTAATGATTGAGTAGATTTTATTAGGGACACACATGTCAAACCGAAACAAAATTCCAATTTGATTTGGTTTTACAGCAATTCCCATTGGGTAGACATCCGGCTCTACAACTTAAATGAATAAGGCTGCAACTTGGGCGGGGTTAGCCCAAACCCAACCTGAAAAGATTGAGTTGGGTTGGATTGGGTTGATACTCGGGTTAGGGTTAGGTTGAAATTTATGAACTTGACTTTACTTCAGATTTGGTTGATGCTCGGGTTAGGGTTGGGGTTAAAATTTATGAACATGACTTTACTTCAGATCTGGTTGATGCTCGGGTTAGGGTTGGGGTTGAAACTTATGAACATGACTTTACTTTAGATCTGGTTGATGATCGGGTTAGGTTTAGGGTTGAAATTTATGAACATGACTTTACTTCAGATCTGGTTGATGCTCGGGTTAGGGTTAGCTTTATGATTATCTCATACATTAATTTATTTGGATACATGATAATCGTATAGCCACCACCACATACTATCATTTATTTCATTTAAAATAATCACTTTACTTAATCATAATTGGAAATACTAAAACCTTGATAACATATTTTATGTTTTATGAATATTTTATTCTTGATCTCCTCTCTATTGTTTGCCACCCATATCTTGCTGCCCATAAAAGATCTATTACAAGTCATTATAATAAATTATAGTCATTTCAAATACTTTTTTTTTCTGAATTTTATACTTAAAGAACCAATAAAAATATCAACAAATAAATACTAATAAAACATAAAATTAATATATGTAATGAAAGTTGAGTTAAGACCTAAGATTAAGAAGGCTTAAAAGGGTTTATTAGGCCCAATATATTAAAAATTGCTTAAGCCTATTTAGCATTTTAAACAATTAATTAGTATTTTGGGTTATTACTGAAACGCCCCTTCACTTTCTTAAACTTACCCTGACTTTCCACAGCCTCAAGAAACCCCCTGTCAGAAACCTACTGTTAGGAAATGAATGCTTCTTATAAAATTACTGTACTACCTCTCCCTAGTTTGCCAACGAAAATTGTGAGATGATGAGATTTATTATACTACCCATCCATATAAGATACTTATATGAAGGTTCATTATCTCTTCATCCAAATGGGTTTGGGACCTTTGGGTTGGAAAGGATAAAAGAAGATATATTGATTTTTTGTCCTTTCACTTGTTTTCTTTTGTAAACAATTTTTAACACAGCATTAGGGTTAGTTTATCATTAAAAATAACTAATGGCCTAGCTAGACAACTTCTGTTAGTGATCACTAATAGTGACCTCACAAAACATAAGTTTTAGATCACGCAAATTTTTTGACCAGGGGTCATGGAGGTTTTGAAAAATTATGATAAATTTAAGATAATTGAGGAAAAGTGAAGGGGAGTTTTAGATAATAACACTAATATTTTTATACAAATGTAAGTATGTAGTAAGATACGGTTCAAGTTATCTAAATTCTGTTGGCTTGGCTTATCTAAGAGTTAGGCATGAGGCCCAACCCAAAAAATCTATATCTATACTACTATAAAAAGTGCGAATGAGGTCATATTTTTTTACTTTTTCTTGACTAAATTACCTCTCTTTTTTTTTAATTTTATCTCTTTTAATTTTCTACTTTGTTTATTCAATTCTCTCTCTTTAAGTCCCATATTTAAGGTATTAAACCCCATTCTCTATCATTAAAAATCTATATATTTTTAAAATTAACACAAAAAAAGATTTTTTTTTGTTCATCTAGGTGGTGGGTTTGCAGTTCAACCATTTTGGGTCAAATGGGTCAGCCCATGATGTCATAGTTAAAAATAGAAAAAATACAAAGAATTATGGAAAACATAAAATTAAAGAACAATTTTAGAGACACCTCTATTATTATATATTAATCATATAAACAAAAATAAGTGTGACAATAAAAATAAATTTTATTATATCTACCAAAAATAATAACTTTTATTACCAATGGAAATAGAATGTAAAATTTAAAATCAATAAAAAATAAAGCAATTCTCCATCTACGTGGCGGGTCAACAGTTCAACTATTTAGGTCAAATGGGTTAACCCATGATGTGATAATTAAATAATAAAAATATATGAAATTCTAGAAATATATAAATTTATAGAAAATTGTGTGTACATCTTTAATATTTCATATTCTTCATATTAAAGAGAATTGATGTTTAATTCATCACCTTGATAACTATGTTAAATGATTCAATGGTTTAATTAGGCGTCTATTTGGCATCATTGTCGTTGCTCCAGAAAACAGTGACACATCAACGCCATGTTCGAAAAAACAATGCTCCAGGAAATGCCTATTTGTTTGGAACCATTTTTCCATAAAAAACAGTGCTCCAAGCCTTGCCTTGGAAATCAAGAAGGTGTGGTTTGGAGCAGCGCTGAATTTAGCATTTCCTAGATCTACAGCTTTTTGCTGCCAACAGGGACATGAGGGAGGCGGTAGTGACAGGGGCATGACGTGGCACTGGATAATTGGTACCAGTGCTGAAAACGTTTCCTAGAGCATTGGTACCAAACAGAAAACGTTGTTGTTGCTCCAGGAAACGTCCTACCCTAGCAGCAACATTTCCAAAAAAAAAAAAAGAAGAAGAAGAAGACACTATTTTCTCAGAACAGTGCTTCCAACCCACACATCAGCAGCACCGTTTTCTCAGAAAACGGTATTGTATCTGCAGCATCCCAAACATATACTAGATGGGTCATCATACTATACAATCAATTCAATGGTTTTTTGTAGGCAAGTAATTTGGTGGTAAATGAACCCAAAATCCTAGTTGGGTGACAAGTCAACTGGTTGATTTGATCCTAAGATAAAAAACCAATGTTAGAAAAAGCTAGTGAAATAATGTTTCCCTTATATATAGTCAAATATGTCAACTTGTGATGTCATAAAAATACATACTAAAAATAAAACTATAATTTTTTATAAAATTATAAAAATTTTAAGCATGTCTTTAATATTATATGTTCTTTATAGATAAAAATAATTTTGAAAATGAGAGTTATTATTGTTAAAGTGAAAATGGCTAAAAATACAAAAAAAAAAGAAAAAAGAAACTAATGTGTTACCCGTGGTCGTTTACCTAATCAAATATGATAGTGGTTCAATTAGTAAGGTATTCTGGTTGTTGACCAAGTCAATGCCTTTTTTATTTTTCATTTTTTGCAAAACAAAGTGGGATGAATTAAAATTTAAATACATACTCAAAATTTTGTTGTGGTGATAGGTGAACCGACCTAATTGTCCGATTCAACCACAAGCTACCATTGATTACCATTGAGATAAACTACAAGTATATAAGATATCTGCTAGTTAAAAAAAAAAAAGGATTGCACAATCACTAAGACAGAACAACATTAATTTGGTTTGGTAGCTAATTGCATGCATATTTTATCAAACCTCTTGTTTGGTTCAGGCAAGGAAGGTGACAATCACTTGTCTTTGTAATGATGATGATCACTGGATGTGGTGGTCTTTTTGAGGGCGAACATGTTAAGATAGTGAAACCGCAGCTCATTTATGAGGAGGTGGACTCAGGAAAAAAAAAAAAGAAAGGTTTGAGTCTTCGGGTACTCACTTCTGTGAGTTCTGTCTCCACTCTCTACATTTGTCAGATCATAATTCAACGGTTTCAGGGGCATAGAGACCATCAACGTGGTCGTGTCAGATGGGATTTTAGGGTGAATTTCACTGGTCCAGGGTACAGAAGCAGAGGAATAGATAGAATAATTAGATGGAATTTTTTTGATGTTGAGGTTAAAAAGATAAGAACCTCTAAACCCTATATGACTCTGCCTCTCCATGGAAAAAAATGCCTATTAATTTCGTTTAATTAGGATAAAAAAAAGCCAATTAATTTCAAACCAAGGAAGAAAGTAAAACAAAAAGCTGAATTCATTATTCAATTTTGTACTTCTCTCAGGGTCAAGTAGAAAGTGAGTGGTTTTTGAAACTTAAAAGAGAGACAACTAGCATTTTGTCTTGTTTTCTATTAACAAACAAACCCTAACTAGCTTTTCACTAAACCCTAAAAGCCTCTCTCTCTCTCTCTTTTACTAAACCCAATAAAGCATTTCAATTTTCTTCTCTCTCTCTGTCTGTCTACAGGCAAAAGAGTCACATACAGTCTTTTTGATGGTATAAATAAAAGAATAAAATTGGAGTTCTTTTATTTTAGGTGGGCAGGCGCACGAAAAAGATAGAAACTTGGTCATGGGTTTCATGATAATTCTCTCCATGTGAGACTGTGGAGAGAGAGAGAGAGAGAGCTAGTTAGCTATCAAAGGCTCTGAGAATAGCACGAAATACTTTGAATTTTCTCCCTCCTTTCAACGCCAACACTCAACAGCAATCATCATGCCCTCTCATCACCTCCCCGCCTCCTCACCAATCTCTCCCCGTGACTCTTCTTTCTCGCTATCATTACTTCCTAACTATCACTTGCTCTTTTATCACCCACCAACCTCACCCTCACCCTCAGTATCGTCACAAGGAGAAGAAGAGAAAGAAGAAAAAGACGAAGATGAAACAGAAGAAAGAGAAAATGGGTACATTGCAGGAGAAGAAGAAAAGAAACCTCCTGCAGGTTAATTCCAAGCTGGATTGAATGAATGAAGGGTACTGTCGTTCATCTCTTCAAGCCTGATCAACATCACTTCTCTTTTCTCTAGGGAAGGGGAATCAAGCATCTCGGTCCGATCGATCATTTGCTGGACAAGCAAATCACCCAACTTTGGAAGTTTTGCGTATGTTAATCTTTTGTTTCTTTTCTTCTTGTAAAACGTACTACTTCCTGTTAGATTTAGATACGCTTTTATAATATTAGGGCTTCCGCTTAGGTTATTGAAGAAGAAGTAGAAGAAGAAATTAATTAAGAAGACATGATTAATTATGATGATATGGTAACGTGTGTATGTGAAGAACAGCATGATATGATCTCTCTCTCTCTCGCTTATTTGCTTGGTTTGAATGTTATAATACGTTGGTGCAGGTTTATGGTATATAATTTGCGAGATTTTAATTATATCCATCATCCTAAGACAAGGAGCTGTCTCAATTCTCAAATTAGGGTTTGGTTTCTTTTGGGCTACAGAGATTTAGTGTTGTTGTTTAAGCTACAGTTCTTCGAATAATCTTAATTCACAGGCGAAACACCAGCTTGGTGATCGCAACTCACGAGTATAGAACCCATGGATGTACGTTCGGACATTCATGCATCTATTTGTCCAGGCATTTGTGTGTTCCTGCACACATATATATGGGAAAAAACATAAAGATGAACACATGAAAAGATGTGTATACAGATAGCGTATACATGTCGATGCATGTGAATATGTGCGCATGTATATGTAGGGAATAGATGTGCATACATGCTGACTACATCCATGGAAAATTGAAAACCATCCTTCTTCTATGCCTTTTTTCATATGAAATGGAAACAATGAAAAGTACAAAATTTAGGTTTACACATTTGGGTTTATAAGTTTTGATTTTTAATTTTATTTGTACACTGTAATCCATGTCATTTGTAATTTTTTCGATTCCATTGTAAATTTTTATTTTTAATTTTATTTATATATTATTGTATTTTTTTCAATTTCATTTTATTATTTCATAATTATATACTTTAAAATTTTTTCAATTTCAATTTCATTGTAATTTCGTTTTTCAATCTTTTTTCTTTCAATTTTTCCTTCATAAAAAAAAAAAAAAAAATCATGCCAACTTACATGCTGGACCCCTTCCTTACACCTAGAGATATTTGCCTTGATTCTCATGCAAATCATAATTAAAAGTTAAATCACATATTTATTAGTATCATATTGTATAAGAGTTTTCATTTTTACTCTTTCATCTTTTACTTCCATACATACATAGCACATGTACTTATACTAGTTTTCTATCAGTCAATGCCAACTGGCACAATATTCTAAATTCGTAGTGCCGCATGAAAGTAAATATATTAAAAGCTCATAACACTTTATGAATATTATTTATTATTTACAATGTTAACTATTTTTTTTTTTTGTACCCATTTTAAATATGGGCTCATAAGTGTATTAGAAATTTTGTGCTAAAATATTTGAGTTATACTCTCATCCCTTTTATGATGATCAAATTGTTTTCCTTGCCATTTACATCAAAACAAATTAGAAGGAATAAAAAATGATGTTATTATTTTAAAGTGGTAAGGCCTGTAGATTGTTGTAGCAGAAGGTTCGGGGGTTATGGGTTTGGGGAACCGGGGAAGGGCTACCCTCAAGTTGTGTAGCCTCATGGAGACATAGGAAAATGGTAGGAATAAATAATGACTGAAATATTTTACATGTATTTGATTTGATGGAGAAAATGAATGGAGCCTCGCTCACTGCATTTGGTTACAATGCAATATAATTTTAGGGAAAATTTTTGGTCAGTACCATCTACATTGGTTCAGTGACGATTTGGTCCCCAAATTTTAAAATGCGATTATCCAGTATCCAAACTTTTAAAATGTGACAATTCAGTATCTGTCATTAACCAGTTCGTTAATCAGTTGTTAAGTGACATTTGAAAAGTCAAAAATGCCCTTCGAATGCCATTTAATTCTCTTTATCAACCATCCAAACATTGACAAAAAACTAAACAGTCCCAAATTCTAGCCTCTTCTATTAAAAAACGTTGGCGACTATTTAGAAGAATCTAGAATTTGGGACTGTTTATTTTATTGTCAATGTTTGGATGGTTGATAATGAGAATTAGATGGCATTCTTAGGGCATTTTTGACTTTTCAAATGCCACTTAATGGTTGATTAACGGACTAGTTAACGACAGGTACTGGATTGTCACATTTTGAAAGTTCGAGTACTGGATTGTCACATTTTGAAAGTTCGGATACTAAATTGTCACATTTTAAAGTTTGGAGACCAAATTGTCACTCGGGCAAAGTATAGGGTACTGATTGGGAATTTTCCCATAATTTTATTTGCATTAGTATAAATGCATGGGTGTGCAAATGAAAAGAATGCAAATTCTGATTTAATTTTATTTTGGATTTTACTTTGTTCTGCTTTAGGCCTTATTTTACTTCATTATGGCAAGTGGCAACCAAACAACATAATGTAAACTTTGAAACAAAAATAAATCAAAATTTGCACCCAAATCATTTGCACTATGATAATTTTGTATTAATGCAAATAAATTTTCACTACAACCAAACACACCGGGAGAAAGCATTTTGCCAACACAATCATGACTGGACTCAAACAGGTCTAGTCAAGTTTGGGCAGATTGCCTCTTACGAGTCTTACCCATGTTTTGCACCTCTACTTTTTTATATGGGCTTTTAGTACAATTTAGAAATAAAATAAAAGAATTATATATGAAAATATCATTACAAAATATATGCATACATATATTATTACTAACGGGGCCTATGTGATGGATGGGATGGGGCACCCCTCCTTGTTCCTCACCCCCATAAGTCAAGACACTCTACTCCATTCCTGCCCCGACCCCAGTGGCAGGGTAGGTTCGGGGCAAGGCACCCATTCTTCATTGGGGATGGGGAATCCCCAAATTTTCCCCATCTTGAGGCAACCACCTAAAAAAATCTAATTTATGGATATTCTACAAATAGGATTTATGGGAATTTTAGGGTATTTTAGGAATTGGATTATGACAATTTGGGGGTATTTTATAAATGAAATTATGGGATTCTAGGATTATAAGAATACGATGAAAACTTAGTGATATTTTAAAAAATCAATATTAAATCTACATATATTTTACTAATTTACCATCGGATTCTAGGAAAAAATATTTTCCTTATCCCCACCAAGTTTCTACCTTGTCCCTGTTTAAGATTTGAGAAAACATGCCCCATTCTAGGTAGGGCAGAGTAGGGCCCCAATTTTATAGGGAAAATTGTCATCCCTACAATTCTAATAATTTTCTATAACTAATTAACTAATAGTACATTAAATAACAATAAATTACAATATTTTATGATAATTTCTAACAAATTATTGAAATTGCTATTGATTAGCAGTAATGTATAGTAAATTAATTATTTACAATAATAATAAATTAATGTAAATTATTTACTTTTTAAGCCTAAATTATTTACTATTAATCCAAGTAAATGTAATTATAGTAAATTAATGTAATTAAGGTAAACTACATTGCTTTTAACATAATTTTTGTAGGCCCGAGCCCAAGCCCAGCCCGACCAACGATTCTACAACTTGGGCCCTAGTTCGACCCTCATAAAAAGCCCGAAGCCCGAGAGAGATAGGGAGAGAGGAATCGACTTACAGAATAGAGAGAGAGAGAGACCGAGAGAGAGACAGAGACAGAGAGGAACAAAGAGAAATCTGTTCGACTTCTATGAGAGAGAGGAAGATAACAAGAGAGGGAGGGGGGAAGATAACGAGAAAAGAGAGAAGAGAGGACTTGGTCACTCCACTCGTCAACACTCAAACGACAAACAATTTTACTCTCTTTCGAGAAACCTATTTCTGTGAGACCTGCAGAAACTCTCTTGTTTTGTTTCCTGCTTAGATTTTCTAGGCAGTTTCCTTCTTTTTCTTCTAGCTTTTTCTCTTACCCAGTTCCTACATTTTGAATTCTTCTGGCTTTAGCTATTACGCAGGTTCAGAAGTTTGAATATTACACTAGGACCGGTGTTGTTTCTCTTACTTTTGCTTTCTCTATTCCTTTCATCCTCTGCTTTGCCATCATGGACAAGTTACACTTTCTAAGAGTCTTTCGTTCTTGCAATGATCTTCCCGTTTTGAGTTCCTTTATTCACTGGAACTACAACCCATCTTTACCATCGGTCATTGGTGGTGTCGGTTAGAGTAGAGAGTGAGAAAGAACGAAATATGAGAAGGGTTCGGTTTAGGAATTTAGGGTTTAAAAGATATATATATATATATAAAAGTCGGGTCGGGCTTTTGTGACAAATCCCGAGCCTGACCCGCAAAACAGTTGGGCTCGAGCTTTTAGGCATGCGGGCTAATAACTATGTGCAAGCTCGTTCGGGGGTTGGGCCTAGTCGGGCCGGCCCATGAACAGGTCTAATTAAAAGTAAACCATTTATTGTTAATTAATGTAAAACTAGGTATAGTCGGAAGTCAACCAAGTGGTCTAGATCAGTATGGATAGACTTAATAATTTTCCTAAATTATTTAATAATTATTTATTGTAATAATAATAATAATATATTGTTATTTAAATAATTATGAAATTGTTTCTGATAGATTAATTTCCTAATTTAATTTTCCTAAATTTTTAATAATTATTTAGTTGAATAATAATAATAATTAAATATTATTTAAATAGTTTTGGAGAATATTTTTTCATACATTAATTTAGTAATTCTTTAATTACTTATTTAAAAAATATTTATGAATTATTAGTTAAAGAGTTTCCCTAAATTATTTTATCATTGCTAACTATAATTATTGAATTTATATAAATTAGTAAATACACTAATTAATAATATATTTTATTAATAAATTATTATTGTAAGAAACTAATACAAATTTATTAAATTGCAATGATTAATGTAAATTATTCTACATGTTGAAATTTTAAACATTTATTAATAACCAAAAATTATTAAATAATGGATTGTTTATTAATTTTTGGTAGATTATTAAATTATTTAATATTTGTTAAATAATGGATTATTTCTGAAATAATTATTTCATAATTTTTTGTAGAATATTTTCAAAAAATTTGTAATATTTTTCATAACTAATGGATTATTTAATAATAAATTATTTAACGATATTGGAAGATTCCATGAATAAATAGGCAACATCAAATTCCCCTTATTCCCACCTCTCTTTGCTTGAAATCACGTCTATAGATATAAACATTGTTTGATTTGGAAAACCAAATCTTAATAAATTATGGCCCTATTTTTATGGGAAAGTGGAGAAAATATAGGGGAATTAGAGATAGAAGTGAAGGAAAGGATAAAACATACATTAAGTTAATTAAGGAGAGAAGTTAGGTTGTTATAGAAAGTGAGAAACGTGGTTGTGAGGGGAGAGAGAGAAAACCCAATGGGAAGGGAGAGGAATGAAGAGAGAGGGTGCTGAGATCACAAATTGAGAGTGGTGGAAAGGGGGAGGAGAGAGAGTCAAGGAGAATGCATGATTGGGATAATGGAGCAAGGAGAAGCCAGGTGATATGGACTGTCTTGCTATATATATATATAGTTAGAAAAAAGGAAAGAATAAATATGTATTTTTACATGTGTTTCTTTTTGTGCATCCAAAATAATTATATAAAAACAATATAATGTATGGAGCATACATAAGATAAAATATATGAGAAAAAATCGGATGGGCTTAAGCTACGGCTACCGAAGGCCCCAAGTCCAATCAGAATCAAGTGTAACAATACAAAAGTTTGGGTTGGAGTGGATCAAACTCAAGAGTGTGATCTCCCATAAATAATTCAATATCTCAATTCCACACTAAGATGGGTGGATAGGAATCTACTACCACTAAAACGCTTTCAATATTGTTTCAATAGATCATTGCAATAATTCAGTATCTGAACTTTCAAAACATGCCAATCTAGTACCAGTCGTTAACCAACAATTAAGTGGCATTTGAAAAGACACAAATGCCCTTCGAGTATCATCTTATTCTATTTATCAACCATCCAAATGTTAACGAAAAAATAAACAATCCAAAATCCTTGCCTCTTTTATTCAAGAAAGTTGGGGATTACATCTCAATGGGCATTTTGGTGATCCCAATTTTCTTAAATAGAAAAGGCAAGGATTTGGGGTTGTTCATTTTTTGTTAACGATTGGATGGTTGATAAATAGAATTAGATGACACTTGAATGGGCATTTGTGTCTTTTCAAATGCCACTTAATTGATGGTTAATGGTAGGTAATAAATTAACACGTTTTGAAAGTTTGGGTACTAAATTGTCATGTTTTAAAGTTCAAGAACCAAAATGACATTAGGGCTAGAGTACAGGTACTAATCAAGATTTTTCCCTTAACTAGTTGGGACATTATTGATAATGGATCAGAATTGGAGTTGAGTAATGTTTGATCATATTAGCAATGTATTGTTTCTAATGAATTGGGATCTTCTCCTCACACTAACCTCACAACTACATCCCAGAGTGTATTGGAAACATGGCGAGGATATGCTATGACCGAGGTCGGTGTAAGGAGCATTGAAGAGCATATTCAGACTTGTTTCCAATATATTTATGAGCCCAAATCTGCCCCTCATAGAATATGCCTCACATCGACCTCACATGTCATTGTCCCACATTGGGAATATCTCCTATATTTATATTTATTATCCATGAGGATGTTCCTACTACAAGGTGGGATATGGTTGTGAGGTGAGTGGGAGGCGCATGTTGCTAATACAAGGCGGGATGGAGACCGGATATGTTCCTCATAGGCACCTCATACGCATATTCTACCATGCATTGGGAACATCTCCTGTGCTTATTAGTTATTATTCACGAGAGATGTTTTCAATGCACGGTGGATGTGCCTGTGAGGCGCCCATTTATGAGGTGAATGGGAGGCGCAATCTGTGAGGAGCAAATCCCAATCTTATATTAATATGCGGCAACGGCTGTAGGTGACAGGATTTGCTCCTCACAAATGGGCACCTCACAGGCATATCCGGTCTCCGGCTGGCCGGTTGAAACATGTTGGGAGCGCGTTGTTGGTAGCACCGTAGCAGATCTGAACTCTGAAGCCCCTACCATTTTGTTGGAGGGTAATAATAAATCTAATCAGATATTTCCAAGGATGGATAATACGGTAGATTTTTCTAGCAATTCTTTTGGGCGAAAGCAGTGGTGATAGGCCCCTAAATTTTCTCACACTGTTATCGCTGCTTCCTCAACGGGTGGTGCGCGTGCCGTGTCCTCAAAATATTCCTTTCTTAATTTGTTGTTGCCTGAAGGTCCACGCACAGAGCCAGCGGAGTAGAATACCAGAGAGAGAGTTTCGGTTGAAGTCGCCATGACCGTTCAGGCGTCGTTTTACAGCGTGGGAGTCCCAAGCTTCGCAGCTCCACCACCAAATCGCTCCCGCCATGTAATACGGGCGAAAGCGAAAGGTAAAGAACCAATCAATGATTTCTTTAGAGGCGTCTAATTTGCACCAAATCGGTTCCATCATACACTGACTTTTCCTTTTTTTTTTTTTTTATCGATTCGAATTACTCTTTGCTCCCCTGCATCAATTTTTTCTCATTCAAATCTAGCTACACGACTTTGTGTCAGAGTCCATAGGTAAATGCAAATATGCAATAGGCAATAGCTAACCATTTTTCCGTTGAGCACATGAAAGGGGAAAAAAGAAGGAAAGAAGATGATGAAGTTCGGAATCACGTGGAGACAGGATGATTTTCTTTTAGCTTTCATAGATTTTGAATTGATTCTATTCGCGGATTATTTTATATGCGAAAAAGAAAAAACAAGTCTTGTAAACTTATATAAACTGTAGAATTCTGCAAGAAATGGAACCAAATGAAATAAAAGGGGCAAATTAGAGGAATTACAATAGGATTTTAGGAAGAACCATAAAACATTAATCTTTTAAAATAAAACTGAATGCAAATTGGCAGTGCTGGTTTGTTTAAAGAATTAACAACATACAAGGACAGAAGCCCAACATATTTCCTAAAGAGACTTCGAATGGACCTTAAATGAAGAAAATTCTGCAAATCTTGATATGGAGTAATAATGGAAGGAAAAAAAAAAAAAGAAAAAGAATCTACACAAAGTCCAGCTTATAGGACCTCAAAGGCCTTCCTGTCTAATGGTCATTGAAGCTGGAGGAGATAATAATACTTATGGATTTACAGAATTTCTTTTTCTAAGACATTGAAAATGCAGTAAGCATGTGTAGTAATTAAGAACAAGCAGTTTTTTGCATCGGTAGACATGTGGATAAATGCCTGTAAAAATATGTTCCTCTTGTATAATTTTGTTACATGGAAGTCTGTAGCTTTCGTAAATTTATAGGTTTACCTAATCACAAGTTTTTCAAGATCTAATAATTGAGATTCTGTTGAATCCTTGTTATTATGGTGGATCTATTGCCTTTTTAACGTAGTTACATCATGATGTTTCTCTTTTTCGTTTTTTTGGCAGTGGAGCCTTCAGAGAAGTCTGTTGAAATAATGAGGAAGTTCTCAGAGCAGTATGCTCGTAAATCAGGAACATATTTCTGTGTTGATAAAGGAGTCACTTCTGTTGTTATCAAGGTATGTAAGTTTTGATTGGTGGTGCATTGAAGAGCCATGACTTAACATGCATCGACTCTAAACATTCTGTCTATTTTAAATAGTTTTTCAGTATTTTTTTTTTTGTGTAGAATTGTTCATGCTTAAGTAAATTAATGCATTCAGAACCTAGAAATTTTCTCCAACAACTATGATGTTAATTGCTTGTGAGTTTCCATTTAATGGGTGCTCAGGAGATATTTGGTCTTTCTAATTGACATAAGTGGCTTTTTTGTCTCAATAAAATGGCAATTTTTTAACAACTATACCACTGGGGAACTTGTTGAATGATCAATGTAGGTATAGTTATACACATGCAATATCATGACCTACTTAGCTGGCTAATGGAATAGGAGTTACTTGTAACTCTTACCACTAAACAAGGAATAAGATTGAATGAGTTTCTTCCATAAAGTGATTTAGTGTATTATTTGACCTACAAACTGTATTTTAAAATTTGTATTCATCAATGTTTCTTTTCCCACATCCATTGAAGATGCAACTGAATATGATTGCTTATTATTGTGGAACTTACACAGGGATTGGCAGATCATAAAGATTCACTTGGCGCACCACTTTGCCCTTGTAGGTAAATATTCTAACCAATCCTATTTGAACAGAATTAGTTCCTGACTGCTGAAAATAGGTGTTGCATTGTATCCAGTATTGATTTTGTTGTATATTCACATGTCAACCTCTAACCTTTCATGTTTCAGGCATTATGATGACAAAGCTGCAGAGGCAGGGCAGGGGTTTTGGAACTGTCCATGTGTTCCAATGAGGGAAAGGTATACGTATCTTCTTCTATATAATCCTAGAGATTTCCTTTTTGGGTGACAGTCCTAGTGGAAAGCATCTATTAGTTATGAAGATAAAGTTATTTTACCATGCAGCCCTTATTAATTAACTTCGTAGAATGCATGAATGTTAGGTAGGGATCAGATATAGGAGATTCGTTTGCATTCATGGATTGGAAAAAAGAAAAACAGTACTGGATTTTTTTTTTGGGCATTTTAAACCTAGTCAGACTGAGACACTTGGACTGTTCCATCCACGACTTTGCAAATTCACTCAAGTTTACACAAAAAACAGAACCAGACTTGCCATTTGGACACTGGCAAACAGGAATGAAGAAGGGAAAGATTCTTATGGACAAATTTGCCTTGTTCAGTGTATTGTGGGTCTTGGGGGGGGGGGGGAGGGATGATATTTGAGGATAGTTGTTTGTCTGTTCCGGTCATGATTAATAAAGAGAGTTGTACTGTTACATATAAGATTCTCTCTTCAAAACTTCTTTAACATACTAGCTATAATGGTACTTTTCCATGACTTTTAGTGGTTTTCACCTGTCCCAATCTTTTTCTACTTATGTACTAGGGTTGCTTCCTATGGATCAGGAGATCAAAACTTTGGTGGATACTAATTGAGGAACTTAGGACAATTAAACATTGGAAAGATATTTCATGGTCAAAACGATGACATGATATTTTGTTTATTTGGGACTTTTAGGAGGAAAAATCCAAAAAGTGGAAGCATTTTCTCTTCTTTGTAACTCTAAGATTTGTGAGCTATTTAAAAAGATCGAAGTTAGGGTCAACTCTGGCAAGTCAAACAAAAGGTGATACAGGTGAAATGTTGGAATCTTGACAGCTTTTCTATATCAGAAATGATACCACCCCTTGCATTGTCCTTTATCAATGCTTGCCAAGAGTGGCCAATGATATTGAATAGCCAAGGTGAGATCTAGAAGAGATCTTTTATGGCTTCATCCATATCTTCCTTTCATGGCTGTTTGAGAGTTTTGGCTTTCTTTTGGTTCTGTACCATATATGTGCTTGGCATATCCTATCTCAATATAATTCATATGTGTGTGTGTAAAGCTCCAAGTGGTTTTTTTTTTCCTCTAGTGAGGGTCTGTCTGCTTTTTACTACTTGGAAGTGGTGATCATAACAAAAAAATTTAACCTTAAGCAGAGCTTTTTTAACTAAAGCTAGAGTAGTGTATTGTATTCATTGTGTAAAGCACTATATACAAAACATATACAGTGAATGTCTTTTTGGTGAGGCAAGAATTCAGTTGGTTCAGCTCTGGTGCATTTGCAACACTGGTTAGTGAAAGTGCTTCACATCGTGATTTTTTGGCTTTGAATGGAAGAGCACGTTTCTTGTTAGGAAGGCACATTTTGATACATGTGGATAACAACATTAAAATAACTGGCAGTTTTCATAACAATTTATCTAAGAGTCACTTGAAAACGACTAATAACTTTGGGAAATTTTAACTACTTAAGAGTGGAAATAGCGTACGGACAACTGTTTTATGCATAGTGCCTTATGTAGTTAGGGGGAGTATTGAGAATGTTTTATGTATAAAGATTGTAATCAAATATTATTTAATGTAACATGTGCTGGTTTTTCTGATGAAAAGAAATAACAAATTAGTTGTTTTGCCTACCTAAAGACTATTTGATTGAATTTTATTTTATCAGTAACTGTAAATTTTTATTGATAAATAAGGTAATATACAGAAATTATAAAGAGATTAGTCTACAAAAAAAAGAGAACTAGCCCATTGCTGCTCTCCCCAAAGAAACTACCCAAAAGCCCTAAGGTATAAGCAGTACCTCCTTTAGTCAAAAAGATTACCTCCTCAAATCAAATACTCTATGTTTTTCCTGTTCTGGCTGGTGAATCAGCAAGATTGATTGCTAACTGTGGCACCCATGCAAAATTTGCTTCCAAGATATTTGCTGACATTGAAAACCTATTTTCTCCAATCTGATGTTGTTTTCTTTGATCATATTTACTCATTTTCTAGCCATCTGATAATTGTTATTAAATCTCCTTCCACAACCAGATTTCTGTATGTCATTGGTCTTTCCAAGCTTAATTCTTGGAGTGCAGCTAAAAATTCTACTTTCATTTAATTTCCTTCTCCTATTGAGCCTGAATATGCCACTGGGTTATCTTCTTCATGATTTTTAATAGCATCACCAGTTCCTGATAGCCTTGGGTTTCCAATGCTACTTCCATCAAAACTCCACTTGAAGATGTTATGCCGGGGGGGGGGGGGTCAACTCTGAAGTGCTTCTGTTCCTTAAATGGGCGCTGTGAACCAATTTCTAAGAATATCATCCATGGAGAACATTGCAGATTCCTTCCTAGCCTTTACCCAATGGATGATTCTGGTTTTTATCAGATCACTTACATCTTACACGGCTTGATCTCTATCAAAGAACATCCTATTCTGCTATTCTTCCCAGTAGTCCATATGATTGTTGCTTGTCTGCATCTCCAAAGGATTACCCCTCCTTTCTTCTAGGGGAGAAGAAAGAAGGTAAAAAGAAGTTTCTTATATCAAGTGGAGGTGTCTACCATCCACTTAGGACCAACTAGAGCAAAGAACTGTTCCCAAACACTAGAAGATACAAATCAGGAGGTTAGAAAATGCACGCTTGTTATAGGTTTATAACCATGATCCCAGATTCCCACCAACAAATAGCAAAAGAGAAAAAGCTACAGAAAAAAGTGCACGCCCATGTTTGGTCCTTAGTTTTGGAGCTCCTTTCCCTTTGTCAGGATGCTTGTTTACTTCTGATTCTAGAATTTGATCCCCCTGCCCTTCCAGGTTATTCTCCTGTACCTCCTTGTTGTATTTGATGAAGGAAATTTGGTATCGGGCCTATTGTCCTGTGCCACAAAAAATGAGGTCTTTTTTTTTGATAAATAAAAAAAGGGCTTTCTATTGAGAGGTTTTTCATCAAAAGGTTAATACTTGTGAGCTATTACAAAAAAGAAGACCTGACAAGAAATATAAGGCAAGGGCAGCTACTTTTTTAAGCCTACTTTTTTTCTCTCTCCAACAAGAAAAATAGGGAGAGTAGTAGAATACTACGGAGATGTGCTAGGGCAGCTGCTCTTGGTCTTTTGGGGAGGAGAGGAAGAATTTTCCTGAATATGACAAGGCATAAAGAAGAGATATTGGAAAAGATAGTGGTAAAAGTTTGTCATTGAGTCAAGACTTTGAAGTCCTTTCATCCCTTCTCCATGGAGGATATAAGAATATAACAATGGGTGGTTGACTCTTTTATGTCAAAACCCAATGGGTCCATGCTGTGGTCTTGTCTCAAAATATTGCTTCCAAGTTAAATTTTGATGGCTGTAGCTTGGATAATCCAGGACCCTTAGGTATTGGAGGGGTTATTAGAGACTGCAATGATCACATCAAAGCTATTTTCCCAGGACTGGTTGGTTTTGGAAACTCTACAAGAGCAGAATTATTAGCACTCCTACACAGTTTAAGATTAGGGCCATTAGGCAGATCACTAGATATCATAACTCTGGTTATAGGGGGATTCAAGAGTAGTAGTGGGATGGATGAGAAATGGCAGCATGGGAAGCTGGCATTGTGTAGTACATGAGATGGAGATTAAAGCAATAACAAGTCCCTTACACATCACATGCTCATGAATTCATAGATCAACAAATGGCTTTGTTGATACCTTGGCCAAGGGGGTGTCAACAGAAATCAGCTATTTTGGGGAGAGTTATATTGACTGTTCAATTGGTGGGTAAAATTTATAACTTAGCTTATGTAAAATCTAAAATAAAATGAAAGTAAAAAGGGTATGGTTATAGTTCTCACATCACTGGGCTGCTTGGCAGTTTTATATACTTATATTTTTCCTAAATGAAATTTAAAGTTGCCAATCAAAAAAGGAAAAAAGTGTATGGTTGTTTCACAGTTTGTCTTATAAAGAAAAAACACATGTAGGGTGAGAGAGCCCAATTAGGTATTTGCCTTCAAAGGAGAAGACTCTTTGATTGCACTGGAGATGTTAAAATTGTTTATGGTAGAAAGAAATAATAATGCATAATCTTTACATGATGGAAGAGTGGTCAGGTTGGAGATATCAAAATAGCTTTGAGTGAAAGATCTTCTTAGCAAAAGAAAGGAAAACAAGATATTGTGGCTGGTACTAGGAACTGCTTAGAAGTCAACTACCAACTTTATGCAATACACAATAAGAGTGAAAATTGTATGCAGAGATAAAGAATGCAATTACTTAAGAAAAGCTGCTGATTGACATGGATTTGTAATTATATAGCAACACTCATCTTTTCCCCTGATTACATGCCTCTTTTTTGACTTCCCAAGATACTCTAGGTTAAGTATATATAGTCATTGTGTATTTGTTTTCTACCTTGCTTTTTTAGTCAGTCGATTGATTTTTTTTTTTCGCATCTCGTCCATGTTATCTTCAGTTCTTTACAATTAATCAAAGGGATCAGGCTCCAGTGTTAGGTTAATGATAAGAAAAGAGCTCTCTGTGGAAGTGGAAGAAATGAGATTTATCTTTGAATGAATGGTTTGTTCAAAAATGAAGCTACAAGGCTTCAAATACTAAAAACTGCAAAATTGACTTTCTTTTGGGAGGGGGGGGGGGTTATTTTGCTTGGGTTAATGAAAATAGACAGACACACAGATATGTGTGTATGTATGTATGTATATCTTAGTTGAACATCATTTAGATCATGAATCATAAGTTTATTGTTTAATTATTTCATCTAGTCTGTATATCTTAGTTGAACGTCATTTTGCAGGAAGGAGTGCCATTGCATGCTATTCCTAACACCTGATAATGATTTTGCTGGAAAGGAGCAGGTAATCTTCTTCTTCTACCCCAACTAACTTTTTTGCATTACTCATATGGTCATACCTTTTATTGTATTACTTCTAAAATAAGTTGTTATTGAATTTATGTTATTGACCAGATATCTTTAGTTTTATCCTTTGTCTATAAATCAGAAACTATAATTGTTAGTGAATTTATTGTTAGGTAGACACTATTTTCTTCCACATGTTGTCAACTTGTTGCTATAAGGTATTCAACCTTATGGTATTGCATAAACGAATTTATACCAGTGTATTAAATCCCAGCCTGGAGGTTGAACTGCATTCACCATTGGGCCAATGAATAAGTTGTTCAACTGTCTGGGTCAACAGGTCAACCTGTGGTGTCATCATTGTAAAAAAAATAAAAAAATGATGCAAAAAACTGGTGACCTTTTAAAAAGGTCAGGAGGGTCAATGAGCATTGACCAAGTCAGTGATTCTTTTTAATATAGCAGGTTAGAAGTTGAGATGAGCCAGAGTTGTGATCAGGTCACTCTATCATCGTTCTGACCATCCTGGTCAATGATGGGTTGAAAACACTTTGTACTGGTTCCATGACCTGTTAGAAATTAGCATTGAGTTTCTGTCGATGAGAATGAAGATGTTTATGAAATTCAATAGGGATAATCATGTTTATGTGTCATCATTTGTCGTCATAAAACTTTCTTTCAATACCTAAGTTATAATACAACCATCCATGCTATGTGTCAATCTGGCAATTATTCCCTCTCCCATTTCAAATACAATGTTAAACATATGGTCACTTGAAATCACATGTCTTTGTTTTGGTTCTTGATGTCAGACCCCCAAACAATAATCAATATCAAAAGGGCCATCACCCAATGATGGTCCTGGCAATGCAAGGTCTTGGGGGGGATAGATTAGATATAGACCTAATGTTTGGCATTTTTTTTTGCACAAAATGGCCACACTGAACTTGAGGTTGCATTCTCATGCTTGTCATCCCAAGATTTTGTCATTGCACCAAGCAATAGTAGTGGCTGGAAAAGATTTATATCAAGCTGAAAATAGACCACAAGGCCCTCAGCTCTCATTTGAGATTAGCTTTAGCATACCCAACTAAAGTGGTTAAGAGAACTAAAAAGCATCTTAAAAATCAGGAAAACAAAGGGAAACAGATACAACTATGTTGTTTAAGGACTGCAAAAACTTAATGACAGGAGCTATAAATAAATTAAGAAAGATAAAGAGGCTGATAAGAGAGGAAATAAGAGCTAGGGTCATAATTTAGCAATGCAGAAAGAAAGATCAATGGGAAAGCAAATCTGAAAACACTAATGATAGAGTGAAATATATGATGGGTGAAATAGACCATCCAGGTCATAGAATGGCTTGATACTTGTACATATTTCATTCTTTTCTTAATCAATAAATGCTGTTACCATAAAAAAAATCCACCAAATGGAATGGGATGATGGAACAGGATTCATGTAGCAGACCTTATATAGTTTGGTCAAGGTTTAGTTGAGTTGAGTTGAGATATTCAATAAATAGATAAATACCTATTGTAAACTAAGGTAGACCTTACTAGAGTCAGTACCACTAGGTTTCTCTAGGAGTCAGCACCAAACACATCAATAGAGAAAACTCTTTGTTCATTCATTCAGTAGCTCAAGCAAGAAATTATGTGGAGTGTTTATAGAGAAACATGGTGGATCTTCTAAGATTTACAAAATATTCGATTTTCTTAAACATAGAAATAAAAGTACTTGCAATTAAAAATCTATTCAGAATATCGTGAAGATCTGTAGTAAATCTTGAGGATCCACCCATTGTTCAGCATATATTCAGAAACCAATCAAAGATTTGATTAGGAAAATTAAATCCTAATCATGTGGGATCACTTGAGTTGATTGTATTAATGGGCTGAATTTAATGGACTCTTGGCTCAACTCAATGACTTGTTAGACTTGAGTTTACTGGTAACTTTTTAGGCCACTGCAATTGGACTGGATTCAGATGGACTTTTGAAAATCCAATTGGTGACCTTCACTTTAGCTACGTGAAGGCCCATATAAACTAGAGAAAAGGATGGATTTCCCTTTTTTTCTTCGACTTCAGCCCCACATCATTCTCTGAAAATGTCAAGTCACACTCTTGCTTCCTGCTGTCCAAGTTCCCCAACTATGCATCTTAGGTTTGGCAGTATCATCCCCTCCCTCTTGCTATGGTTGTTCCTCTTCACTTTGATAGTCTTGCTTCTATGAATTATCTATAAAGTGATTTTATCATTCACAATAAATTTCTCATATGAGTTTAAATGTTTATATTAAAATTTATAATATTAATATAGCAATGAAGGTTTATGATGGATCCTCGTGATGATGCATTTTTTATATGGGATTGAAATGCTCTCATAATTTCTTTATCTTTCCTCTATTTTTACCTGTTATCAGATTAAAAAATAACTGAACAAATCGGACATCTACTTTTGCATTTTTTACATTGGATTGAAATGCTCTCATAATTTCTTTATGTTTATTGCTTTTATCGATATCGCTCAAGTTCTTTCTTTCTTTTCAGGCCATCTCCTTGGAAGAAATCAGGGAAGCAACAGCAAATATGTAACCATCGGTTTATTAAATTCACTTGAGCAATATGCCCACTTGTATGTATGATTGTATCCAAATCAGAAAGTAGTGTCATGTATCCTTTGTTTTACTTTTACCACTACCCTCGTTCTTATTCCTCTTGGGATGCGCTTCTGTACATTCAACTCTGGCCTGGTGAGAATTAATCCAATAATGAATTTAAAGGATTATTAGGGTGCCCGAGTTAAAAAGTTGATTTCTTCTTGTCTATTCCAGGGTTTTCTGCATTTTGCACTAGTTCATGGCTCGAAAGAAACCCTTAATGGTTCAACAAGCGTTGGTCACATCCTGACCACCTTTGACACAAAAATTAAAGCCTTGCAACCAAAAATTAAAACCTGTATTCTTATCTTCTATCAATGAACCTGATATTGTTCAAGCCGACTCAATCTAATATAAACCCATTAGGGATGAATCAGGTCCAATCCAATCCAATAAATACTTTGCACCATTAAGTCTCGACTGGTTTAATTCAATGTCTTATTGATCCATTCAATCTGTCCAAATTGATTTTGATTTGGATAGGGTTCAACCCAAAACTGGTCCATTCACACTCTACTTACTGAGAGTCACTTAAAAATGGGTCATTTTGTTAGCAAGCCCCAGGCCTCCAGTCTTCCGAGTGGGGCTGGAGCCTAGAAATGATCCAGCCCTACCCGTCTACCACCTGGAACTTAGTTGTGTTTTTGTTAGGGATTATTATTTCTGTCCAGGCGTGCTAGGTCGGGCCTGATTGCTAAAATCTTTGGGCCCCAAAAGCCAACTTGATCTGGAAATTTGATATATATAATATAATGTGTTTTATATATAATATTTTAGGAAAAATCTATGATGCCAAAAAGACATGGTACCGGAAGAGTTTTGCATTTATGATATTGATAACTGGTTGATTGGTCATAAAATTTTAGAATTGTCTTTCCCGTGTTATAATTGAACCCTAATATTTATAAATTTTTGTAATTTTTGAATATAAATTTAGATTAGGCTTAAAAATATAATTTACATTTAAGTTTTAAATATTTAGAAAAAAATAGTTTTATTAACTTATCCGAGAAAGCCTATGATGCAAGTCAGATATTAGATTTGAAGAGTTTACACAGTTTTGGGTCAAATTTTAACATATATTAACCCAAAAATTCGGATTTTACCATCACACCTCACACCAACTTTACAGCATCATGCAGCCATGACGAAGATGTTTCAGATGTGTGGCTCCAACAGCCTCTGAGGTTGGTGTGGAGCGCTTTATGAGAGTAAATCCAAACTCTCAACCAAGCTCACTTAAAGCAAGGTGCCAATCTATTGGTTGATAAGATCTTCTGCTGCTTATAGCAGAGACTTGGAAATTGGGATAAAACCCCACCTGCACTTGGGTTAGGGGGTTTATAGGTTTGGGGGATGGGGGATGGGCTACCCCATTGTTTAATCCCTTAGAGTTAAAAACCCAAGCCCACTAAAATTGCACCCTTTTTTCTGGCCCGAATGCCCAATCCAACCCCGGCCTGGAATATATTATCAGGCTCGGAGTACGTTCACCCAAATTGTCGGCGGCTAAAATAGGGGTAAAAAGCAAATTATTTTTTATTAAAAAGGGGTAAAAGGCATTGAAGCATATGAATTGATAAAAGAACACGTGGCAATTTAAAGGTCCTTGTCTATTGGTCCTGTCACAGATTCTTCCACGTGGCATAACACAATGCGCATCGTTCAGGGATGTTACCAGTTGACAATATATGGAAAAATCTATGACACCGGAGAAACATGGTACCGAAAGAGTTTTTTTTCGCATAGAAGACAACAGAGATCGTTTGATTGATTAGGACCTGGCCCCACGGAACCCTTCCAGCGACCAATACAGAAGATCGTTCAGCCTGAAAAGACAAAAATATCCTTTAATCCTTAGTACCAAAATCATCAACTTCAGGGGCATTTGAGTCTCATTAATGCAGAGCATTCCTCGGAACCTCCTCGGTCTTCACCCCACCCTAACACCCTTCAGACACCAGAAAACAGAAGCCTCACCGCCGGCCAGGGTCTTTTGCCCATTGCCCTCTCGTACTCCGAGTTGTACCGCAGAGGACCAACGCCGCAAACAAGTCTCTCTCGCTCCCTCTTTCCCGCTTCTCTCTCTGTGCTATGTTTTCTGTTTATTTTTTTAGCTCTCTTTTCTCGGTCTCTTCTTCTGCTGGAAATATTTTCTGTATAGGAGATTAGGAGTCGCCGACGAATTTATTTGAAAATCATTAATATATATATCCAAGAATATGAAAGTGGGACTCCTCACTCCTCTCGTCTCCTCCTCCTCCATGAGACCCGACTCTCGTTTTCGTTTTTCTTTTGGTTTCTATTTTCTCGTTTCTTCCCAATGATGACTTATTAGGTTTTAGTCTGGTTTGATTTGAGATGTGGTGAAGTTTCTTATCTTATTTGACCATTTGTAGCCTTGGTAGATTAACCTGTCCAGGTGTTTCGGGGTTTCCGAAAGTCAACCGCAGCTGAGCTAAATGTCGAGGCCCCCGCCCCAGGTCACGATAACCCTGGGGCGTACTGGTCAGGTATCTAAGTGTACTTTCTCTTCATCTTTTTTACGGAAACTAGGGTTTCACAAGCTGAGCTCCTTCTATTCCTTTCGTTGTTATTTTTATAATGCTGTATATATTACTGTTCTTAATGGGTTTTTCGATTTTTTTGTTGATGATCAAACCCTAACTGCGTTAGTCCGCTCATTCGCTGTTTGTTGGCCTTTGAGTTGAGTTAATCGTTTAACTTTACTTTTCTCTTGAAATTCGAGGAGGTTAGGAATTTTTTGACTGAAGGTGTCTACTATAAATGGAAAGAAAACCTTTTTTTTTTTCTTTTCTTTTCTTTTTAATCTATATGCTTTAGGAAATGAGTTAAGTACTAAGTTATTTATTTTCGAGAGGATTTGAGTGCTTGGGCATTTTTGCAGGTCGTTAAGAAACCAGGACCCGTAACTGATAATGTCCGTTCTGATTATGTTCCATCTTCTGGGAGTAAGCGATCCGTAAGAGAGAGACTAGGAAGTAATTTTGACAATCCCATGCTGTATGGCAACCAACCTAAAAATAAAAGGTGCGTTTGCCACTCAAGAAATGTTATGAGATTTTGTTTTTTTCATCCGAAGCTTTGTGGTCAACAAGAAAAGGAAAAAGAACTTGAAGTGGGTTTTTGATATTACCTAACACCATCTTCAACATTGGATCAAATCAAATCTTTGAAAACAAAGTCCTCATGTATCCCTGGACTTGGGTTTGTTTTTGTAACATATGTAGTATATGTAGATGGTTCTGGTCAAGGAACGAGTTCTGAGCATTTATGTTTATTTTCCCTGTACAGTATTACTGTGGCTATTCGATCTCAAAATTGATGGTTTATTGTGTTTTGCAGACAAAGGAATGATAGTAATAGGTGGAGTCCAACTAGAAACGATTTAGCTGGTAACAAACAAGTCTATCCATTTCATGAGGATTGCAATATCACTGCACTCCTGTTGTTTCAAAATTGTTTGTCTCTATTACTAACTCTGGTTCCACTGATGGTTGAAAGGTGCCCAGGTGGGTAAAGATGATCTTCGGTTCAAGCTCATGCAGAAACACATGTCTAGGCGAACTAGAAGTGATGATGGTGACCAAAATAACATGGACCTTCGTGAAAAGTTGTCAAGGACAGCACATTGTGCAGTGGCAATTGATACTCACCACTGCATGCCTGCACCAAAGGCCACTAACCTTTTGAGGCAGATCCCCCCTACAAGGAGTGCGGATGATTTGCTCCACATGGACTCATTGAGGAAATCATACTCTGCCTGGAGTATGGATGGATTGCGACATAGATCTCCAGATAGAATTTTAGGTAACTCTAGGGGCTTCTCCCCTCCAATGAGTATGGCTGAGCTGCGGCAAACTTCATCAATTAGGCAAATTGATGCTTCAAGACCCTCCGCTTATATGAGCAAAGAAGTTCTTGACAATTCAAGGCCTACAGGTCGTATGCCACTTATGACAAAACCTGGTGTACCTCTTGAAGCTGCAAAACCAGTTGCCTGGCTACCTCCAGCAAATGGCATCATGCAAAAGAGTTCATGCATGGTAAGGCATGCTAACATTCCAACATTTTCTTTTATTTCCTTCTTTCCTTTTAAATACTTGGTGAGGGTGCATTTGGTATGATAAATTTTTATATATCAAAAAGTTGGGTTTGGTTCTATTCTTAGTTTTTAAATTTCTATAGAATTGTATTTGTTTTTATGACCTCTTGAAGTTGCAATCTGTGCCATTCACCAAATAAATGTTCTAGATGAAGTAGTGCACATTATAACTTATCCCAAAAAGAAAAACAGAATCCAATTTTGAGACTCAAACCATGATTAGACACTACTAATATGAGCACACAGTTTTCTGGAAGAAAAGGTGTGATTTGAATAGTTCTAGATTTTATGTGGCAGAGAAGGAGGCAACCACAGGTTTGGTGTTGAATTGATAATGGTAACATTGCAAACGCCAATTGTACTTTAATGCAATTGCACTTGTATGATGGTTATTCATTTCAACATTGATATTTAAGGAAAAGGTCATTGGTTGTTGTTCTCTTGAACTTGAAGGACAATTTTTTGTCATAAAAAGTATTTTTTTTAGATCTCTATTTCTTTTGCCATCAAAAGTATTATCTTAACTTTAACTGTTAGTGTGTTGCCCATGGATGAGGCTAAAAATGGAAGTATCCTTACTAGATCTGCATCTTGAGTTTTGCAATTTCTACTTTCTGTGTGAGTGTTCCAACACCAAACCAATAAGATGCTTCAATTTGGGAGAACCGGAACCCAAGAGAATCTGATCCTCCAGTTGCTCGTGTGCTTCAGTGGCGGAGATAGTAAACATAGGTAGGGGGGCCAAAATCTAAGTGCATTTTTGTTTGATTATTTTCGGGCTATGTGGTAGGGGTTTTTGTGATATAGAATTTGGGTTTTGGTAATGGTAATTGGGATGGAATTTTTAGGATGTCATGTTTGTTTGAAGGGTTGATCACATTATGCCTAAGGAGTTTAGGTGTAAGTGTGGGTATGTTGTTTGGTGGGTGATGTCTTATCACCCTGATCTTTAATATTTTCTTTAATAAAGTTTATTTTTATTTATCTTCAAAAAAATCTAAGTGGGATTTCAATGGGTATTATGGGGATTTTAAAAGTATAGGGGATCATGGCTTCCCTCTGCCACCCCCTGGCTCCGCCCCTGGTGTGTGCTTATACCTATCACTACTTGCCTAAGACCAGTTGCCTTCTGTTCTCTGAGTCTGTTGCAGCTAGATAGGCTTACATCTCATTATGCTTTGCTTGGTGGTTTTTTAGATGTTCTAATATTTAATAATACTGAAGGAGTTTTGCTTGTTGGAATTTCCTGGTTCATTAACAAAAGTATACAATTTTTTACTTTTACCTTTTTTAGGAATTTTTACTTTTCCTCAAGGGCTGCCTTTTGGTGTTACGTAATTTATATTTTCATGTGTTGAGGTTTGGTCCCTTAATGCATATTCTCATATGTTTTATGTAGGGTGAGGAACCACCTAGTGTTGCTAGCCTGTTGCATTCACTGGGTCTGGGAAAATATGCTGTTCTCTTTCAGGCCGAGGAAGTAAGTAACCTGTTCCCCCTAAATACTTGTAAATTGACATTTTTTATAGGCTTATTTATGCTGTTTTAGTTTGGTAAATTCTGCTTCTAGTGAAATCCTAAGATAGCTCTCCTTGATGAATGGTAAAGTGAAGAAGTCCATTGCACTAGTTTTACTCAATCAATTATAATTATTTGTATTTCTGGAAGTCTCAGCCCATTCGAGGCAGTTGGAAAAAACTAGGAATGTTAACTCTAAAACATGATATCCATAAATTTCCATTGGATTTGTTCATTAATGAAGGTAGCAAGTTCTCTCAATTGTGGGTAAAATCATTTTGTTCACCCATCAAAGTTTTCCAGCTCTTAGGTATCTTGGGTTGAGAAGCCTGTTTAATTTGCAGTCACATTGTTTTCCAGCTGAACTAGATTATTGCTTGAAGAAGATTAGCTACTTCAAGATTTTTTTTCTTTTAGGTTTACACCACTCTTGGGCAACGTTGCTTGGACACGGACACAGGAAATGGAATTTGAAGCATCTCTGGGAGTCTGACTTGACAAGAAAGAAAATATGAGCCTGTGATCAGTCTATGGAAAGAATAGCATTACTTTGTCCTTTTTTTTTCGCTTAATAATGGTTTCTAGAAAGAATAACATCACTTGTACATATTAGCTATTTATGTAAAATAAAAAGTAGATGAAGAAAAATGTTATGTTGAAATGTCCATCAAGAATTGACAGAATGTCAAAACCCCATGTGTCTGATAATGGACAGATCATCTTAGGAGAGCCCATGCAATGATGCAACACTGCTATTTGGGAAAAAAAGTTCTAGAAATAGTAGCCAAATGGTGACTTACAAGATTAATAGAGTGAAATAAATGATTGAATTTGATCATAAAATCACTAGAGGGTGATAAAGGTTTTTCAATAGAATTGTTATCGACGGTAAGGGTGTGGAAATAATGCATCTATAGTATGTAATTGGGTAGTTGACCAAGTGTAGCTTAGGCTGCCAGGCATGTATAATCTGAGGGGACAAGAACCTTCTGAATTTACTGGAGCAATGCATCCAAGATTTCCAGAGTTTTGAAGCAAGTTGAGATGGATGAGTGGCAAAACTAGAAAGGATAGAATTACAAATCTCATGGTGAGGATTGTAATCATCTATTTTTATCTTGTAGTGTCACTGCAGAGCTCTGGGCTTGGCTTCTGTCTTTGTTTGGGTCTAGTTGGGATATGCCAGCAGAAGTAAGCACAATCTTTAACCCTTCTTTCTTCTCTTGGCCCCATAAAAGAGGAAGGAAAATGTGGAGATGCTCACGAGCAGCATTGTTATGGACAGTATGGGAAGAAAGGAATGCCAGAATCTTCCAAGAAAAAGGAAAAAGCAGTCAAACCTTAAAGGACTGCATTTTGTCCAGGTCTTTACATTGGTTAAAGGCTCTAGAATTATTTAACCATTTTACTTTTGCTGATTGTTGGAAGGTGTACTGAGGAATGAGGCTGGAGAGGTTGTCTTAATCTACTCTGGCCCTTTAGGAGTTGGGAACTCTATCCGGGCAGAACTGCTAGCTGCAATACAAGGAATGCTTCTTGCAAAAGAAGTGGGCGTGGAGCAGCTTCTGATTGAAGGAGACTCTAAGACAGTGGTGGACTGGTTAAATAATCCGGAGGATGTAACTTGGGGCTACAAAAATGAGTTAAAGAAATTCAAATGACTGACAAGAAATATGTCTATAACAGTACAATGGGTTGGGAGATCAGCTAATGCTTTTGCTGATGTCTTGGCAAAACAAGGGATAAATAGGGAAACATTGTTCTGGGCACAATTGTAACTATTGTTTTAATTTCAACATTCATGTTTTCTCTGTTGTAGTTAATGTATTTGCTGTTTGGAGAGGCTGCTCCTTGCGCCTCTAAGGGGATCTTCTTGTATGTATTCATTATTTTAATGGAATTGATGTTATTTATCAAAAAAGAAAGGATAGAATTACAAACAAGCATAACTGTGGGGAAACAGCTATTGGGATCCAACCTTCCTGAGATGATGTCACCATTTATGGTGGTAAAGGGTGACAAACCCTATTTCCCTTTTCATTTATGAGTATGACGATTTTTACGTAAATTGTTGTCATTCTTACTAGATGTTGGTATCAGATTTTTTCACCTGAAGTCTTAAACAAATTAGTGAAACATTGAACTCTATTATCTTTTTCATTCTATGAACTTAGAAACCAATGCAAAAATAGAATTTACTTAGGCAAGGTTATTTCTTCTTGCTAATATCAGATGTGCTTTCAATCTCATATTCAGGTGGACATGACTGCACTGAAGCAGATGGGGGACAATGACCTCAAGGAGATGGGGATACCAATGGTATGTATTTTCAATTCATTATATTTTTTGGGTGAATCTATGATGCTGGAAAGGTATGATACTGGAAGAGCTTTGACCAATCAAAACCCCTGTCAATTTTGATGAATATCACCTGATTGGTTACTACTTTTATATACCAGTTGATTGGTTATAAATTTTTCTGGTATCATGCTTTTCCATTGTCATAGTGGAACCCATATTTTTATATCATTTATACCAAATTTCTTGCCTTATTGAAATACTAATACAATCCAATTTTGCGTTGCTTTCTCTTGGGGATGGAAACTGGGTATGATACCTACCCCTCATTTGTATAATGCCACTTTGCTTCATATTTAGAGTACTGTTTCATCATTCATCTTCAGAAAAACTGTTCTCATCCCTGTCAGGTTCACTACATAAAATGTTGAAAACAACAGATGGGAGTCCATCTCCCATGTTTCTTAAAATTAGTATAGACCAGAGCCAAAATCCTCATCTACTTGGTCCATGATGCGAGCACAATGCCTCGACCCCAGCTATGAGCCATGCTCTTGGAGCAGCAGTCAAAACATTCAACCCTAATCTGCATGCAACAGTCACCTGCCTCTGACAGTGTTGAGGTGTATGCAACAAAATTCTATGCAAAACTACAAACCTTACTTTTAGCAGGAAATTATGTGTGATGTTAAACGTTAAGATCTGAGTTTATTCTTTGATTATATATAATTAATTGTTGGGTGGGAAGATTCTTAACATAGTTTGACATTTTAACCAATTTAAGAACATCGGTTAACATTTTAGTGACAGCCTGAAAGGTATTTGAAGAGATTCTTTATCTATGTTTCTACTTGCCTTGGGTAGATTGGTTGCTGTAATCCATTTACGCTGCATTTGACATTCCTTATTTTAAGGACTTATCTCCTTTTTTGCAATTAAAAAATCAGTATTCATAGGGACATTTTAACTATAGAAAGGAGATAAGTCCTTAAAATAAGGAATGCCAAGTGCAGCCTTAGTGCTGTAAATGAGCCCACTAGCTTGGTTCGTGTGGGAGCCTGGCCCTTGTTTAGCTAAACAAGTCTTGGGTGGGCCTGAGCTCATTTAATATCGCCATGTTTAGATACTATATAAGATATATGATCTATAATTAATATGTTGCAAATGATTAAATGCAAGTATTAGTTATAGGTCTCTCAGAATGGACTTAAGTTTGGGCTCCAATGATCATAATATCAAAATTTTGTTGAAAGTAAGCCAAGCCTGAGCATGAGCTCAAGTGTTAATTCAGGAGCCCCGAGCCCATGCCTAGCTGGGCAAGTTCAGCTTGTTTACACTCCTAAATGTCTGAATGTACTTAAATGAGGTCGAGTGTTGCACTGTTATTATGTCAGCAGTTAAAAGTACACCTGGCCATCATGAAATACCTCTTTGCATCATTGTTATATTTGATCATTTTTCATTGAAGTTTGATAAGCTTTTCTCATGGAGGACGTATGGGGGTTTGCAGGGTCCGAGGAAGAAGATTCTCCTTGCTGTCTTGCCTCGTCTCAAACGACAACAACCATGATTACAAGCTTGGATGATAGTAGATAAGTGGTATTTTTTGGCTGCATGGTAGGAACCTCATTTTTAGAAATCCTGTACATGTCTACTTGATCCCATAACCATATATTTCTTTTTAAATTGGGGTGGAAGCTAGCCCATGAGCAGTTCAAATATAAAATCATAAAAGAATTCCTTTCTATTTCAGCCTTATTAAAGAATGACTTGGACTCTCTCTCTCTCTCTCAAACCATAAAACAACTCTATTTCAGCTGCAAATGGTATCTGAATTCTGAATTCGTTCTGTATATAATTGGATCAAATATGGATCCGCTCCTATCCGATCGGACTTTATTCAATTTGAAAATATATACTCGTATTATATATGTGAAATTTAATTTAGGTTGTTAGTAAAGTTGGTCTGGTTCTTGTATTTAACATGGGTTCAAGGTTCATACAAATAATTTTCAATTCATTTTGTTCATGAAATATAATATTAGTTCATTTTATTAATAATAAATAATGTTTTGATCATTTTTAATTTTATTTTTTTATATTAATTTATTTAATATTTGATTATGATCCTAATTCAATTTGAAGCTGCTAGATATCCAATAGATAGACATCATCTGATTCAAATTCGATCAAAAACAAATCAAATTTGGACCTATCACCACTATTCGATTGGATTTTGATTCGTTTGCAGCCCCATAAGTTCCAAAAGGCAAATATTGCAACAGATTATTTGGGGTAATGTGCTGAAGATCAATATTATTAAAGTACGAAGTCGTCAAGTGTTGTGGAGAGAAGTGGTGCGGTTGCAACTGTGGAAGCAGTTGAGTTTTTTGACGGTGATTTTTCTAATGAATTGTGCTTGAGAGTCAAATTGTAAAGATCAATATTGAGTTTTTTTGCGGTTGCAATTGTGCTTAAGAGTCAAATTGAGTTTTTTTGCGGTTGCAATTGTGCTTAAGAGTCAAATTGAGTTTTTTTTCGGTTGCAATTGTGCTTAAGATCAATATTAATAAATTGAAATTTCAAAATTTTCATAGAAGTTATCAAACTGAAATTTATATTGGTATAAGGTCCATAAAAACTAAAATCCTTCGATTCACTTCTTTAAACTACTTTAAAAAAATTCCTTGTCTAATTGTCCGAATTTAAACTGACAAACGAAGACTATTCTACATTGATAACAAAACAAGTTTTGAACTAAGTTTTAGGCTTTTACCCCGAAGGGAGAACTTCCAGAAATTCTCAATGGCAGGGAGAGACCCAGACCAAAGAGGGGGTTTGGAAATAGTTTTCAACCGGCAATTGACGCGCCTCGGTTATAACCTCACTAGCTGCGTCATTGCCCCAAGCGCAAAGATGTCTCTCCCCATTGAACCATGCTGTATTTATAACTAATCTCGTCTCCTCAAACATCCACCCCTAGACGATGTGGGATGTGGAGCAACATGCCATTCACCATCACATAACCATTAAAAAAAAGCTAAGAGCCAAACACAAATGAATGATCCATCAATAATAATTATCAATTTGTTCATTCAACAGGCTTTAACTGATGAGGAGGAGCGAACTGGGTTGTCCGAATATCCCTTGGAATTACTGTTCCTACCGCAACCATGATTTTTTCTTTCAGACAAAGCGACTAAGAACTTGTTGAAGGGATTGGGAGGAGAGCCTCCGCTGTGAGCGGCTGCCAGGAAGGAGGCGGCCTGTTTGCAGGCGTGGTCAGCAGGGAATCTGTGCTTCAGGCAAACCTTCTGGTTGCAGATTTTACAGGTGTTGGTATTGGAAAAGGTCAGAATCTGCTTGCAACGCTTGACTGGGCACTTGGGCTTACGGTTCTTTGATGGATCACAGTCTCCAGACCTCTCGTGCCTTTCTAAAATGGCCTTCTCGTCTTCCTTACTGTTTCCCGTCGTTTCTATGGATGACGAACAGATGTTGCAGATTATAACCTTTCTGCTGTTGAGGTCAGATTTTGGGCAATCGTGGGATTTATAGTTTCTGTGCTCCAAACAGAAAACCTGTGACATGACAAATTCGGAGAAGTAAGAAACAATTCGAAATATATCTAGCAATCTTCTATATATTGTTAAAAACATCATCAGAAGGTGGGGGTAAACGAAATACCAGTCGGCATCCATCGCACTTAAACGGAAGGAAATCAAGCTGATGGCAATCTGGGTGTTGGCAATGTCTTCCCAAATCCGGAAATGCTTCTGTTCCTCCTGCCATGAAGCTCTCGCTGTCGCAATTGGTGTATGAAGAAACGCTGAGAAATTTGCAGAGGTTGTTTTAGAAGGAAGAAGATGGTATATTAATAAGCTAATAACCTTGTCGGTCGTGCGGAGCTCGGATTTATATAGATTTTGCTCTTGGCTTGGGTCGCAAGATATATAACGTGTCTTCTTATTTGTCTTTGGTCTGATAACTCTCTTTCTTGGAAAATTCAACGTCTCTCCCAAACTACCTAACGCATGGGCGAAGCAGGAAGCACCTTCCTAACTGTTCTGGGAAGTTCTAGAACGATTATTTGCATCTAGTTTTTCTACTTGTTTGGGGAAAATTATCAAAAAGAAAAAAGTGATTTTATTTCAATTTCCTATATTACTGAAGATAGTGCACAGGATTTTTCATACCAATTTTTCTTATTTATGAGGTTATTATGCCCGTTGTCCTAAATATAATTTCTTCCTGCTTTTAGGAATGAATGTTGTCCAAAACCCCCAATTGATAAATGATTAATTAAAGAGAATAAATAGAAAAATAGAAAACAAAAGAAGATTTTATTTTAGCTTTATAAGTAAAAAAATAAAAAATGAAAGAAAAATAAGGAGAATACCTAATTTTTTATGAATTTCTCCTAAACAATAATAAAAAGCAATTTGGGGAGTGGTTGGGTGAAATCCCAAAAGCAGCTTGGGTTTCAAATGGACCTAGCCCTCTTTAAGCATTTCTTCATCTCTATACAAGAGGCTTGAAGCATCTCAAATGCATTATATAGATCAAAGTCTGGAGGAAGGCATCCAAGCTCCTTTAAGTTTGACAAGAAGGCACCAGGGCTGCAAGCCTGCAACTCGGCTGGGCCCAACCCGAGTCTGGCACTATCCCACACAAGTTTTTGGACAGATTGGGTCAGAATTTTCGGGCTGTGGATTGGGTTTCAGGCAAGAAATTTAGGCCTAAGATAAATTTGGGTTGGTCTTGGATTGAGGCCTTGGTTGGCCCAAGCTCAACAAGACAGTTCAGCCCAACTCAACCCTGAGGCTGTTCAAAGAAATATATACATATATGCACTTCTACATATAAAAAATGTCTTCTTTTTTAATTATATATCTATACATACATGTAAAAAATATGTAGATGTATATTTGTAAATAAAATTTATACATATTTATGATAAATTATACTTCAAAATTAGACTATAAATCCCAATAAAAGATAATTGCTTAAAAATATATTCATAAATTCTTTCAAACCTGACCAACTCACCGAAAAGCTCAAGTGAGCCCAGCCTAACCAGCCTGACCCAACCCAATACCGACTCTAATTGTGTTAGATTAAGTTTGGGTTGATAAACTCAAGCTTGACCTCAAATTGGGCTAAGCTCAACCCAAAAGTATGTATCTTTAGAGTTGGCCTGGGTTGACCCTCAACACCTGAATGCATGCACTAGGAAAAGTGGGAAGAAAATGCAACATCTTTTTCCCAAGGACACAATTTGGTTAATCATTTTTGGATCAAATTGGTGGGATTCATAATTTGAAGAGCAATTGGAAAGAGTTACAAATATTCGCGTTATTTTGAAGAAAAACTCGAAACAGTTATTAACAAAAATTTTGTAAGAGAATCGATTATCACTAATAAATAAGTGTATAAGGGCAAATTATAGAGGACAATGAATAATTATATAATTTTGTGTCATAAACCATGAAAACACGAAATAAAGAGTTCTGCAAATAGAAGACAAGATCTGGTGTTTTAATTTTGTCCCCGCTGCCAAATTCATTGTTCTTAGTTCATCCAAATAGTCTTGTCAAACAAATTAGTGCCATTTGGGATGGCTAAGGATCAGCAGCGAGGCCAGGACTATATGGACAGCTTATAAGCTATGTTTGGTGAAAAAAATCCAAAGAGCTCAAATTGGCTGTCAATCAGTCATTTGAACGAGTTGTCTGTTTCAATTTCTTTGAATAGATTATTCAGAATGTTTCAAATGAATTAATATTATTGAGATCTATAATCTTTTTAAACAAAATAAATAAATAAAGATTTGAGTAAAAGTAATAAAAAATGATTTAAGTATTTATAATTTAAAGATAAATATATATATGAGTATATGGATTAATAGCGAAAAATGATTCATGTAAGTGACCCCATATAATTGGAACAAGAATTAATGAAGATGATGATGTATATTTTTCACTTAAAATAAGCCAATTAAATAAACAAAATAATGAAAACTGTCTCTATCACTTTCTATATATGGCGAACGCATCAAGATTCAAGACCACCACAAATTAAACAAAAGACTTTTCTTCTCAATTAGCGAAAGTCAGTAGAAGCGACAAAACAAATACATACAAAGAGATATCTGTCTGTGCTTTTCCATAAGCTAAATCTGAAAAGACTTATAGCTGCCCTTCCCGACCATCTCTCTTCCATTCACTGAGTTGCAATCGAATGGCAACAAATATACTTTTCTTCTGTTTTTCATTTGTAACCCATCACGTCCAGTGACCCAATTCTAGCTACAATTAATTACGTCGCATTTTGCCATAGCTTAGTGAGTGGCAGAATCTTTCAAGGACAAAGCGTTGAGCCTGGTCACTGATGTTTGCATCACACACAGGACATGTGCAAAAATTGCAGTCTGACCCTACCAAAAGGGTTGATGGAGCTGGTGAGTCTTCTTTGCTTTGGAGTTAAAGCTTGCTGCTTGTGAGCTTTGCGTGCATATATTGCTCAGGTGGTCGGTCGTCAGGTCAGTTTATCAGCCAATGATGTCTGTTTCCGATTCAAAATCCATCATCTTTACATAATCCTTGCTTTATTCAACTTCCATTCAAAACCACATACTTAGCTTTATAATGCAAGTAAAGTGGCTTTTTACGCTCAAACACAACACAAGAGAACCATACACACGATCAAACCACAAATGCCCGTCGTGTATTAACTGGAATCTCTAATATAAAAATGAACTGAAATCATCGTTTGTTACTGCTAAAAACAAGCTGAAACTAATGATAGTCACATGTTACAAATTCTAGCACTGCTTTTTCTTTTCTTTTTTGTCAAAAAGTGTAGTGGAAAAATCCAAATTTACCAGAAAGCCTGCAGACACCTTTAAGACAATTTAATTTTTTTATTTATACAGTTGTACTAGTGGAGACTGTGTTTGCATATGCACAGGTACTATATGTTATATGCTGTGAGGTCGGTCTGAGTAGCAAATCCGGTAGGGCTGTGTCGGGTTGGGTCAGTTTAAGACATTTTCTTCAATTGCCCGACCAATCATGAAGCAAAACCGACCCAAACATGAAGGGTCGGTTTGGATCGGTTTATCAGTTTAAAACTAATATATATATATATATATATATTTATTATTTAAAACTAAAATATCTATATAAATATCTATGTATATTTAAGTTTATTTCTTTTTAGTTTTTATGCAAAACTGAAATATTTATATTTAACAGTTTTAAATATAAAATATATATTTAAATTAAAACTGAAATTTATATTTAAGTAGATTAGCTTTTTATACAAAACTGAAATTTTTTGTACAAATATATGTTTAAATTTATACAAAACTGAATTAAGTATTGTACCATTGTATTATATTTATATTGGTTTTACATTTTTAGGCTCAGTTTGGAAGGAGTATAAATACAAATTATGTACAGTACAAATAGATATAAAATAATACAAAATACAAGGTTTTGCACTCTATATATTTGTATTTGTACTCCTTCCAAATGGAGCCTTAATTTTTATCATAAATAACCAGATTTTTTTTCAAAGCTCAAATAAAATATATCAACATTTAACATGCGTTAAAATTTAAAAAATATTAAAGAAAAAAATAAAATACTAACCTATGAATGTGATGCTTGAGTCTTGAGAAGTTGAGAGAATGAGAATTGAAAAGAGGGGAGGAAAATGACAACACTTGTAGTTGTAATGGTGGATGAAAGAAGCCTTGAGAGTTGCAAACTTGTAGCTGTAGGTGAACCAGGTAGTAGAAGGATGAAAATGAAGATTGGAAGAACCAAAGAGAAATCAAGATTCAAATCTTTGAAACTCCAAGACTCCTATTCAGTGTAAAGCATGGAACCTCTCTTTGACTCGTCCCAAAAATGCAAGACCCCAAGTCTCCAATGTATCCACTTTCCAAAATTTTATTGAAAAAAACAGTTTTCTAAGTATAACAAGTCTAAAATTGTAGAGATTATGCTCGCAATGCTTACTAAATCAGGTTGGATGGGCATGACTTGGTGATTGGTTTGACATCAAATATAAACACCCGTAAGATGTAGACTCATAAAAAAAAACACAAAAGTAAAGATATAAAAAAAAATCATAAGAGAATATATTTATGGAGTGAGAGAAAGTAATAAGACTCTAAAAGGAGAGATAACCATAAGAGAGAATTTTAAGGAAAAATTGTCATGGAGCAGAATAGACTGAAAAAAGTAAGGAGAGAGAGACGGAGAGAGAGGGGGCGGGAGGTGGACTGTAGTGGTTAGTCATGTCACATGTCACATGTAATAGAAAAGTGATTGAAAGGAAAAACAAGAACCTGAAAAAACATAGAGAGCTTATACACTCCCTATGGTTATAGTATAGGTAATTAGATATTGACCATAGAGAAGCACGGTTTATAAAAATGCCCTCTGTGTCCCCATCAATTCCCCGTGGCCATGCAACAGTATCGATAGTGTTCGGTAATGGCTATTGGCTAACCTAGGGTTGAATGCTAATAAATTGTAATTTGAAAATTGAGTTTTTAACAATCAGCACCCAATTTAAGGTTTTTAAAATCGAATAGGACAATAAATCGGTCATGGGTTGAATGCTTTAACCGTTCAAACTGAATGGATGGTCATTCTAATAAAAAAATTAAAAACAGTCAAAACTGTTAGATCGCTTAGATCAACAATTTTTGCTGAAATAATGATTCTGGGATAAAATGGAATCAGTCAAATGATCGGTTCCTGATTTTTCTGGTCCAATTTTGAAAATCATGTTTTTACCCAAGGTTAAAAGTATTGATGTATAGAGATAGGCATGAATGTAGTAGAAAATTCAGATACATATCAATACATCCGGGAAACTCAAGTAAATCCAATATAACACTGAAGGTAAGTTTTAAATAACTATAAATAAGATAAATATTTTTTTTACCAAAAAATAAGGTAAATATGTACAAGAAATACATTTATATGAAATGTAAAATATCAAAACACACTTGAAAAATGTTATATATAAAAACTAAAATACATTAAGATGAACGTGCATCTTAATATATAAGAAACTAATATTTTGATTCTTAATATTTATAAATATACAAATTTTAATATTCCAATATGTTTTAAAAATTCTTAACATTCATGTACTAAGAAAAAAATGTAAAGTTTATACTTAGAACCCATGTATTCGTGACAATGAGTAATTAATTGAATATTTAAACGTGGTGAATTTATTGGTTTTTAACCTGTAGACTCAATTTGAATCTTCTTACTTGTAGTTTTTATACCATAAAATTTATGAGACTGATAGTAAGAACAAAGGTGTCGGATTTGCTTCTCACAGAGTGTGCAGGGGATGGTGGGAATCCTCCCCGATGGGACAGGCTTTTTTGCTTGAAGGATGGATTTTGGTTTTGGTGTAGGGATAGATTTTGGGATTCTATAACCCGTAAAGATACGGGTAGAGTACAGTATTAGGCTAAATCATACCCTCTCATCCACATATTGCATGAAAAGCATATAAATTTTATGTATTAAGTCTTGAATTTAATAATATTTTGAATTTCGGGTAAAAATAATAATAATTTATGTAATTTTTACATACTTTAATCAAATAATTAAGACTTATTATTTATTTGTATTATTTTACTTATTTATTGTTTATATATAACAAAAAATAATAGAAAATTAAATACAAGTTATAAATCCAATCCATCCCTACCTTTTTATTTCTAATTGAACATTGGTCCTCGTTCCTAATAGCCATATTATTTAAGACACTTGCGTAAGGTGTTAGTCCCAAAGAAAATTTTTGATGGGATGGGTGGGGGATATGTAAGGATGGCAGCACCAAGCCATCAAGCTATCAAGGAAAAGCTTTTTCCCATGTGCATATCACATGCCATCGAATGGTACACAAGATGTGTACTGCTATGGGTCATTGCTGCCTTGCTGGATAATTAATATAAAATCGAGACTCCGCAAATCAAATTTCTAATTTAAATTAATGATTCTTAGGGCTTCAAAATGTATTATAAAAATGCACTCGAAAGTGTAAATAATAAATCATAACCTTAAAAATAAACACAAAAAAATAATTGCAATTAATAATTCATGAATTGGATCATATCAGTATCAGACTGAAAGCCATATGGTCAGGCCGTCAGGGTGGGTTTTGAGAAATACATTTCGTGAAGCCAAATTGGATCAGGTTTACTTGTCAAAAAAATATTGGATCAGACTCGGGTGGAGGCTAGCCTCTACAAAATCCGGCCCATTGACATCCCTAAGCCCAAATTTCAAACTTGAGGGCATCTTTATTGGATGTAAGAGACTGCGGCTAAAATCATTATCACCCACTCATCATAAACAACAAACCAGATCCCCACCATCATAAACCACATGTTCGTTATCCTTGTATCTGGTGTTGGGGGCTTTGGTTATTCTATATTATATTTCACACTGATAATAAGAGGTGTGTTTGGATCTAACCTTACCCAGAGCTGCACAACGCAAGAAAAAAAAAAAATTCCTATTCATCGTTGGGACCCACCCCACACAACCTAAAATAAAAGTAGTAGTATCATATCTTGTGGAGTAGTACTGGGCTATGACGTAAGGGAAAAACTAACCATTATATGCATTGAAGCACAGGCTGTCAAATGAAACTAAAACTGAACTTCAATCAAAACAAACACATCATGCACAAACTTTGATTTTATATATAAAGCCGGCATCTATTAAAGCATAAGCTTTGGCTCTACCTTCATTATTTTATCCAATTAATTTATAATGGAATGGAATGGAGCTAAGACTCCAAGACCAATATTTGAAGTTTTAAAAAGCAAATAACTAAAGCTATTTTACATGAGATGAGAGAGCATAGAGCTCTTGATAATTTTTACGCTCAAAGTAAAAGTAAAAGTAAAAGAGGGGTCGCTTTCGTAGAGCTGGAGCTTCTCAAAAATGTCTTTGAACAAAATGTTGGATGAGCTATTTGAGTCAATTAGGACGTGTTTGACTTCAAAGTCGTTGAACCTCAGCTTTATCATTAGGGCGTCATCATGGGGAAACTGGATCCCGCGCGCATTAATCCTCCATGAAGTAGATCGGCTCTTCAATTCTAGGTTGCTTTGGTGGGTTCTGCTCCTCGCTTTCTAATTCGTGAACTAAAGTTCGACCTGTTGCCGAAGTGCAGCCCGCGATGATGGATCTGCCAGTAATCATATTGATTAGTCCACGGATTGGTCTCTCCTCAGGTAGTTGCCATGGCGGCTGCTCGTTCTGTCTATTACTGGACTCAGGAGCATTTCTTCTCTGGTCCCCCTACCGGTCTACTTGGTTTCTTTCTTCTCTTTGTATAAAATTTTTCAGAAACCTGCAACGGATGAGCTCTTCGATCTAGTCACAGAGGTTTCTACAGTTCTCTGTACTGTATCCGTGGTCTTTATGAAAGTGACAGTAAATGTTCCTGTTCCTGGTGGCGGGATCTCCCCTCAACCTAGGAGGCCACTTGACGAAGGAGGAGTCTTTGATAGCCATTAGGATTTCTCCTCACATAGCGTTGAGGGGTGTGTAGTTCGTCCTTTCTACAGGTGGGGTTCTGGAGCGCTGACCTGACTTGTGAAATCGTGAAGGAGATCGACTCCCAAAATTGTTTCCTCCCTTGGTTGGGGACTTACTCTTTCTTCTCCTATTCCCGTCATTACCTGTGTTGTCACCTTCTCTTTTTCTCTTTTCTGCTGGATTATCGGTCATCTGATTCATCTCTTCCTCGGTTCCGATGAACTGGTCAACGAGCTTAAGGAATTCTGTGATCTTTCGGCTTGTTGGCTACCACATGCCATTTGAATTCCCTGTGAGTTATGCCCTTCTCTGCTGCCGTGAATCTCACCGCTGGGTCTAGATCGGGGATCTGTAGGCATGTGTCATTGAAGCGCTTGATGTAGCTTCTGATGGATTCCCCTTCTCTCTAAACCACATTAAGGAGACTCTCTTGGGACCTCGGACACTTTTTGCTGGTGATGAAGTGCAAGGTGAACAACTCCACGAATTGCACCCAACTCTTGATTGATCCTGGCGCGAGGTTCCGATACCATGTGCGAGCTACTCCTTTGAATGTGGTGGAGAAAGCTACACACATGCAGGACTCGTCAGCCCCAGCTAGATGCATCTGGGACTGGAAGGAGTCCACGTGATCGTTAGGATCAATAGATCCGTCGTACTTGTCGAGGGGAGGCATCTTGAAGTCCTTAGGCATCGGGGTTGCCAAGAGCTCGGGAGACAGAGGGGACGACCCAGAGAGTAGAGGGGCGGTCTTTGTGGCTACCGAGCTCGCCTCTTCTTTACCTTTAACCTATTCTTGCTAGTTTGGCTTCGCGAGCTGGCTGTTCTGAGCTGAAGTTCGGCGTGCCTTGCGACGCCTTCGTTGTTGCTTTTTCATCGGCTCGACATTGGTGCTGCTAACCTCTGTATGGTCTGGTACTGCTCTGTTGCGAGGTAGCTCTTGATTCCTTGGGTTTTGATGCTAACTATCGTGGATAGAAGGGCCTTGCTTTGAGTTCGCGGCCAGCACCCCAAACCGGTTACCTGCGAGCGATCCACCTTCCTGATGAGAACGTCGAGGAAGAGTTATTCTATTGGGTTGTGTCTCCGGACCTGTTTCCGATATTGCCTTGTGATGCGGGCGGAGTGATCTAACCGTCTCTCCTGCCGCAAGGTGAGACTTGGCTCCCAAGAGGAAGTGGGACATGGGAAGTCTCCTCGCCTCAGTGGGGAGATCGAGTGTTCTGGACACGAGGTCTGCTAGGTGCCGGGGTGGAACCGGCTACTGGCTTTGCTATTTGTGGCAGTGGAGGGAACTGTTGCTGGTAGTACTGATAAAGCACATGTTTTGGTATTGTTGGAACTGTTGGACCTGCTGCATTTGGACTTGAATGGCCCACACACAGTGTACTAGGTCATCGAACTGGGACTACCCGACTCCGGGGGGAACCACAAACGGTTCAGTGAAGGTTGTGCCAACGACTGGAGGGAGCAGGGCATTTACCTGTATAGCGCTTTGTGGCACGGTCGGTGTTGGGATCCTAGCCGCAGTGAGCGGTATGGTGAACTAACCAATGCACGCTGATGGAAACTGAGGTTCCCCCCTAGAGACGTTCATTTCAGTGCTCTGTCCGGCGTAACCTGGAAGATGCCATTGATTTCAGATGAGTTGTTGATTGTGGATAAGGCTTTTTGTAGCGATTCCCACAGACGACGCCAATTGATGTTGTGCGATTTGACTACTCCTTGCTGGAGGATGATCTAGCTTCCAGTCGGACGACGAGCTAGGTAAATCTACAAAATAAGACTAGAGAACCCGGGGTGGCTAGCCCGGCGAGGTCGCTCCGATGCTTAAATTAGTAAAATGTTGCGAGATGAAATAGGTTTGAGAATGTAGAGAGCTAGAGAGCTGAGAAATCACGCGTACCTCATGCCATCGGGGTTGGAGCCTTTATATAGTTGAGTACTCGTGGGGCACACGAAAGAGTTCCGGGATATCCGAGATGTGGAGATGGAGTTCGCTCCGCTCCCGAAGGAACAATATACAGGTAAGGCTTATCTCGTTCCTCCTTCGATTCCGACGGAGTGAGGATAAGTGCTTATCGTGATCCCGGAAAGGTCGGGGTCTGTTAACTTATCGTGATCTCGAGGGATTCAGGAGTCGTTGGAGAGACCTCTGGAGTTGGTTATGTGGGAGTCAGTTACGTGTCGATTCGAGTTATTGGTTCCGAACTAGTACTTCGGCCTTTTAGTTCCAAACTGGCTTAAATACCGAGGTGCCTCGATGCCAAGGTGAAACCTACATCGAAGTGGCTTTGCTCCGAGATGATCCTTTAAGTCGTGGCCTTTATGCTGAGGTGATTGAATACACGAACTCTATTATTGCGAACTGGACTTATCAGGCTGTATTATCATCTCTTTATCAGGTCGTATCCACATGTCCCTTTTTATTAGGTTGGACCAAATCACCCTTCCTCACAAATAAATAAAGCTATTTTACATGAGACGAGAGAATAATTTTTACGCTCAAAGTAAAAGTAAAAGTGGAAATAAGCAATAGTTTTCACGCACTCACTTCTCAATTGCATATTTGCACTCATGCATTTGTACTGGTGCGGATGAATGATGAGTACGGCACGGCAGTCGGCAGAGTGCAAATTAGCACATGGAAATGGGTCCCTGGAACTCATCAGATTTGGTAAGTTAAGATAAGGAATGTATTAGCAACAGGGAACACGTGGACGCTTTAGTGCCATAAGCCCATAACTTGGAATAGATTGTGTATAAAATGTGAAGCTCTATCTAGTTTATGCATCTCCACAGTTCCACAGTTCCACTGCAATTCAATGCAGATGTATTCGTAACAGGACACCTGGAGATGAGGCCCATAACCGCTTAGCTGGCTACATATCCTAGATGTTTGACAGTTTAAGCCCCCATCGCCCCATCGTCCTATCTCTGTTACCAAATAAAACCGGGGGCTAGTGGGCTATATACCATATCGCAGCTTAAAATATTTTCAACTTTTAGCCTACAAATCTTAACCAGTAAGTAACCCATTGTGGAGTGATTGGTTCACTTTTGAGTTTATGTTGGGTCTAGGTCCCACACACCATAACCGATGCTCATCCCCAATCAGCAGATATCAAATTTTGGGGCACCATTTACACTTACAGGGCTTTACTTTAATACTTTCTTTTTTCTTTTTTTTTTCTTGTGTGTCTTAGAGAAAGATAACAACATAAGTGATAAAGCTTTTGCAGAGATTAGAGCAATAATTATTAATTTAAGCAATTAATTAATTAAAATTTATTTTTAATTAAGACAAAGGGAGATGAAGTAGCTTGCTTTTTTGGGGGTCAAATAATTAATAATTTAGTGATGGCGAAAAGCAAGTGGAATATTTGGCTTTACCAAACAAAGCCCTCGTGCATCATGGGAACTCGATCATTCCAAAACCTAAATCCAAAATCTACCGCCGTCATTCAATGTTTCAAATATATAGATATGGAAGATTATTTTAATCAAGTTTACAATAGTAAACAATAAAAAGCCCACATATCCTCTATAATATTTCAAATTTGACATTCTCTGTGTAAAAAAAAAAAATAAATGCTCATTGACCGTATCTCAGTCGTTTATACTCGTTATGTGGACACCAAAGCAACTGGGCCCATCCGATAACCTTGGCCATGTTAGTAGTTTTAAGTCAGCACCGAACAGATAATCAAAGCTGTCTCACACAAACCCTGGACAGATAAAACTACAAGACACCCTGGACATGAACACTTGATAAATATTTTGGCACGTGTTTACAACTTCGTGCCTACCTCATCCAAACCGATCATGAAGATCCTGATCTCGGCCTCTTCAAGGAAGCGATGTGCGAGACATGGAGTGTAATCCAGCCGGTTATGACACGTGGCTATTTAAGGCATTTCCCCTCAAGGTTTTTCATCTTTAAGATCTCTCACAACTTCTTGCCCTCTTGCTCTCATATTTCACCCCGGCCCGGATCAACTTGTTCTCAACAATTCAGGCCAATCAATATTGCCACTCTTTATTTATTTGACCATCGGAATGTCTTCCCCAGGGACCACATCTTCATGCCTCTGACTATAACTTTGGTTGCAAATCTGTTCGATGCACTACCTCGTTTTTCCACCTTGGCTCATTCAAGTTGATAGGATCATTTGTTATCTGTCCACCTTGGCTCTAATTCAAACCGAACATCACTTATAAGTTACGTGATATATAAGTTGAGCATGTGCCCCATCTCAACCTAAACCTAACTTTAGCATTATAGGGTCAAGTTAGTGTAGTACCAATGTTTTTTTTTTTTGTTAAATTGCAAATTAATTCCTTATATTTTAGGGATAGTTTCACTTTAGTACCCATGTCATTATAGTAGCTGAACTTCCAAAAATTGCTAGTTTAGTCCAACACTGTCTGTACAGTGACACAGACACAACATGTAACTGCCATATTATGTTTACATCAAGAAACCATATTATTTGGTTGAAAAAGCTACAATAAGTTGTGTTAAAAAGAGGCCACTTTGCTAGTTTTATAACCAGTAATGACATACAAATAGTAATATAAAACACTGATTATCTTCATCAACCGGATGAAACACAAATATAATCACGAATCGAACACTTCCCAAGTGCTTTTTGATGAGGAAAAATAATAAAAACTGTTACCAAAGTCTAGCACATGTAAAAAACCCTCACACAAAAGAGGGCTTTTTCTTCAAAAAAATAAAATAAAATTTAATTTAAAATAGAAAATTAGCTAATATCATCTCATAACAAATGAAATCCTATTATAAGTTACATACTCACATAAGAAACCCAACGTGATTCATTATAGTCTTATCTCACAGTAGATATGGAAATTTGAGACCGAATCAGCCCCCCACAACATCTCACAGTACATCATCGCTGTGTATTGAGAATATTTCCTAATGATGATATCATCATTCTTAATATTATCATGGGGAGATATTTGCAATACACAGCGGAAATGTGCTGTGAAACATTGTGGGGGGGCTGATTTGAACTCTAGAAATTTATAATTTGTCCAGCCCACATATTTACCAAAATTTCCACCTATTATACAATACCCTATTCTTTTATTTGAAGGTCATTTATTAAAATACCCCCTATAATTTCATAGACTTACTTAACCCTATTCATAGTTTACCTTTCACTAAGAAGTTATTGTAAATAGTGACATGATCATCTAACTAAGTGGAAATCTTATGATTGTTTATTTCAATAGTATCTTTACAATTTCTCTGTATAGAAAACAAAATTAACTAAATAAAGCTTGTGTCTTATCAGGGGAAAAATTGATATCTTCATTTTCATTAAATTTGCTCAAATGTATATAAGGGGGTATTTTAATAAAACACAACGGATAGGTGGTTTTGTAAATCCATGAAGCTATATGTTGGTGTTTTAATAAATCACCCTTTATTTCAATACCTTTCTCACTTATTGATCGCAACTGTAAAAACAGATAAAAATTTATGAGGCGGAGAATCAATAAAAATTCTTATATGATTATTTTCCATCATAATAAAATTCTCACCGTAATTACTTAATTTCTGTTCACACGAGGTTTTTTTTTTTTCAAGGCGTTAATAGGAGAAAATTTGTAATAGGAACAGAAAGGAATGGATTATGACGTAAGTGTCCTTTTTTTGTTATTTAAAAAAAGTGTTTTTTTTTGTATAAAAGCTAATCAATCCATTAAAAAAAAGGGGTAATAGCATATAAGGGCAAATTTTGGGGTTTAATATCAATAAAAGTAATATATTTAAAAAAATTTTCAAAAATAGGTTAATTTTTTAAAAATAATATCAATAAAGGGCAAAAATACTATTCATCTTCTTCTTTCCATTTGTTCACCAGAGTCATCGTCCGATGTTGCCCGCCGCCTCCAACAATGTTGCCGGAGGTGGCCGAAGGCAGAGGGCGGCTCTGGTGAACAAATGGCAAGAAGAAGAAGATGAACAATGTTTTTGCCCTTTATTGATATTATTTTTAAAAAGTTAACATATTTTTGAAATTTTTTTAAATATATTACTTTTATTGGTATTAAACCCCAAAAGTTTCCCTTATATGCTAGAAACCCATAACGGAGAAGTACAACTGCATTGCAGAATTCTGAAATTATAGTCCCCCTTATAAATTAGGGAGAATGACCGATACCCCAGTGTCAGAATTTGTAGGTTCAATGTACGGTCGGGGTAGGTGCCAGCTCGGAATTGATTCCAATTTACGGGCGGGCGTGGGTGCATAGAGTGTGGGTGTCGGTCCATTTGAATGTTTATAGCCCTACAATGTAAATCAGAAATCTGCATTGGGCAAATCTGTGCTTTTTCATATAAATTACATCTTCTTTGTGAATTTAGCATTAATCCACGGTTAGGATTCACCCCATCTGTATGGTAGAGCTAAGAATTTTGAGGTGGGCTGAACAGGTTCATGAAGAATCATGGTTTTCCAAACCGGATCAGACCAGATGGTTGGACCAGAAAAACCTGACCAATTCCGTTTTTCGCCAAAACCGGATTTTGGCCAAAAAATGTTGATTTGGTTAGCAAACTATTGACCCGGGTGGTTGAACCATTCGAACCATTTAACAGTTTTGACCGTTTTTTATTTTTGTCAAAACGGTCCGACCATTCAGTTCGAACGGTTGGACCGAAAAAATCGGGAACTAGTTAGGTGACCAGCTCCGTAATTTTGGCCAAAAAATGTTGATTTGGTCAGCAAATCACTAATTCAGGCGATTGAACTGTTCAAACCATTTTGACCATTTTTTATTTTTTTTTTAATTTTTATTGTTAGAACAGATAGACCGTTCGACCCGGGAATCGAACCCTTGATCGATTCGTTATTTAGGTCAGTTTTAAAAACTTAGAGAATGACTCTTCAGCCCACCTCAGAATTTTTAATCCACCGTACAAGTGAAATAAATCCTAACCGTGGATTAATGTCAAATACACGAATAGGATGCGGTTTATAGGAGTTCCAGAGTATGGGGCGGTAAGATATAGTAGTAGACTATAGGGGCTGTAATTTCAGAATTCTGCAGCGACTACTTCTGTGAGAAAATAATCAATCGACGTTGGTAAAATGCACAGATTCCAATAGGATAGATATAAGTATGATCCTTCCCCGTTGCAGACATCACTCAGTCCAACAGCTATCCTATATAATCAAGCCTATTTCCATATACTTTCCCACGTAGCAAGGGCCCAAGAAGGTCAAACTCGGCGTCCGGAAACGGTCAAGGTTTGAAATAATCAATGTCATGTTTGGTTATTTTGAGCCTTGTACGAGGGTATCATCGGTAGTCGGAAGAGAAATAAGGAATTAGAGAAGGCAGTTCCGTAAATAATTAACGAATCTCAGGTAAACAAATAAGTCGTTAAGATTGCTGGCTTGTGGCTTCTGAACGTAATCTCGTTTCTGTTGAAAGTTGCAGTAATACGGGAAATTAACAAACACCCCTGCCTCTTCTCCTGCTAACTTTTATCACTGCACCCTGCAGGCAGTCGCAGGCTCGCGGAACACCCGGAAGACTTTGATCTACGGTAACTTCAGCCTCATCTGTGCAGGATTATCAGAGAGATAACATCCGTCTTCTAGATTCTTTTTGCATTTTCGGCGCTGCAATTCATTTGACTTCATCTAATCGATATGTTTGTTTGTATGTTCGATCTGTCATCGAAACAATGAAAAAAGTTGAGATTTTTACTCAATTTTTTGGAATAACTTCGAAAAGAGTCACTCGAACTTCCATCCAATAAACTTCAAAGAGAGACAATAGATTGGAAGATTAATCGCATAGATGAAGAGTGGGAAGCACAAGTGGTTCCCTTTCCGCCGGTCTTCTTCGGGTGCCTTGAAGTCCGAAGCGAAGCAATCCCCGAAGGAATTTGTGTGTCCAATTTCTAGGTCTTTAATGGCGGATCCTGTAATTGTTGCTTCCGGTCAGACATTCGAGCGAAACTGCGTTCATGCTTGTAAGAAATTGGGTTTTACACCGATCCTCTTAGACGGTTCCAAGCCCGATTTCTCTACGGTAATTCCCAACATCGCCTTCAAATCGACTATTCTCAACTGGTGCGATAATTCTGGCGTCGAACGACCAAAATCCATGGAATATGCCTCCGCAGAGAAACTTGTTCGTGCATTAATGATGCCCCAGGAAGAAAAATCACAGGGCGAGCACGATAAGAAAGAGGAGGAAGATGAAAAGGATGCCAAGCTAGGAACTTCTGAAAAGGAGCTGCTGGAAGGGGTTGCAGAGAAACCTCCCGTTAAGTTTAGTCACGCGGAGACCGAAGTAAATCGACGGCCGACTCACTTCTATACTAGCTCGGAGGAATCGGTGACGATTACGATTCCCAGTACGCCTCTACCTCTTTCCACTCGACCCTCTTGTTACTCTTCTTCGTCCTCGTCTGAAATTACCGCAGATGACGAAAATCTAAATCCCAACTCGTCTGACGACGACGGGTTCGTTTTTAAGTTCAAGAGCTCTCAGGTATTTGAGCAGGAGGAAGCCGTGATCTCTCTAAGGAAGGTAACGAGAACCCAAGAAGAAATTAGGGCTAGCCTATGCACGCCTCGATTGCTGTCAGCCCTGCGACCTCTCCTGGTATCACGATATTCTACTATTCAGATAAACGCGGTGGCAGCATTGGTGAATCTATCTTTAGAGAAGATCAACAAGGTGAAGATCGTAAGGTCAGGGGCTATACCACCATTGATCGATGTACTGAAAGGTGGATTCGCTGAGGCGCAGGAACACGCGGCCGGTGCCCTCTTCAGCCTGGCGCTTGACGATGACAATAAAACGGCGATAGGGGTGTTGGGGGCGTTGCCGCCGCTTCTGCACCTGCTCCGGTCCGAGAGCGAGCGGGCTCGGCACGACTCGGCGCTAGCTTTGTATCACCTCTCACTCGTTCAGAGCAACCGCACCAAACTCGTGAAAATGGGTTCAATCCCGACGCTTTTAACCATGGCGAGGGCGGGGGATTTGGCAAGCCGTGCATTGCTTATATTGTGCAATTTAGCGGCGTGCGAGGAGGGACGCACGGCGATGCTCGATGCCAATGCGGTTGAGTGTTTCGTGGGGATGCTGAGGGGTTACAAGTTCGAGTCGGAGGCGACTCGGGAGAACTGTGTTGCGGCGCTATACGCCCTGAGTCAAGGGAGTTTTAGGTTTAAAGGGTTAGCGAGGGAAGCGGGAGCGGTGCAGGTGTTGAGGGAGGTGGAAGAGAGAGGGAGTGAGAGAGCAAGGGAGAAGGCGAGAAGAATGTTACAGATGATGAAAGGGAGAGATGAACAAGAGGAGGTAGACTGGGAGGACGTGTTGGAGTCAGGAGCAATGAGTCGGGCGCGTTACCGATTTGGTGGTTATGGGAAGAACGAGTCGGGTTTGAATTCAACAACGTTTTGAACTTTTGATTGTTTGCCACTGTCTGTAATTACGGCAGCATTCTTATTTCCTTTTTCTTTTTTTGGTGCCTGAAAGACTGAAACTTTGAACCCTTTTTATTTGCCGAGTTTTGTTGGAACTTGGAAAGGATGTAAATACTAAATAGGGCAGGAGTTGAGAATTGAGATTATTTTCAGATTACCATTTTTTTCTCTTTCGGGGGACGGGCTTGGTATTCTACATTTTATTTGCAGAAAAAAGGGTGCGGAATCTAAAAATGGGCTCACAGTTCTTTATAGGATTCCATCGACTTTGAGACTTTTTGAGTGTTATTATCGTTTGTTTAGGCGTATAAATACAAATATACACAGCACAAATGCATATAAAATATAAGATTTTGCACTTTATGTATTTGCATTCTTCCCCATACTGAGCCTTAATAAGCATCTTCTTCTAGAACTGGAAGTGGAAAGTATGAATGCAACTATGGAAACAGAAGCAATTTCTCGAGTAAGATTAGAATATAAAATATGCTGGGCATCAGGTCCTTCTTATTCTTAATTGTATTTGGTTTGATAGAAAAGAAGAGATAAATGGAAAGATGAGGAAAAGTTGCTTTCATCCAAACATGGCCTTTTAAAGGTTACCAATTTACTTTGGATTGGAGAAGTTCTTTCATCCAAGATCAAAGAAGTCGAGCAAGAATTAATTAATTGCTATGGAACAATTTTTCCATTCAAATTAGAATTAAAAATTCATATAGTATTTTCTTTTTTTATTTAAATGAACAATGAGCCTACAAGATGGTATTTTTCCCTTTCTTTTATATTTTAAAACACAATTTTACATTCTTAAATCAAAAAATTTATTCAAACGGACATAATCACATAATTAAATTTAAGTTTAATATTAGGTCAGGCCAGACCGGGCTATTTTGACAAAACCTGAGCCCGGCTTGAATTTATTGCGGGCTGGGCTTTTTAGCCCGAATTTAAACCCGCAGGCCTATAAACATATTCAAGTCCGTTCGGGGGTCGGGCCGGGCCAGGCCGGCCCTTCGGGCCACCCGGCCCATGAACAGGTCTATTTGTAACTTGGGGATTAGGGGTGTCCTTATTTGCGAGATTTCTACGGGGATAAAAGTACTCTCACGTTAATATGGGTCATTGTGGGAGGGCTTCAGTCTTGATTGAACTGTGAGAAGCTATCTGTCATAAGTAGCTTCACTGGGAAGTTAACGAGGGCCTTTTGGCTTTTCAACTTTCAAGTACTAAATGAGGGGAAAACTTTGGCTGTCGACAGGCGACAGGAATATCAACCTCCATATGACACGTGGCAAATTTATTTTCAACTTAATGCATAACTAACGAAACCTAAATCCGTTATTATGAAATAAAAGACATTTTTTATTTTATAAAATCTTTTCCGCATGTTTTTTTTTCATTTCGCCCCAGTCATCTCTCCCATTTGCCCCTTTCTTCCTCATCTCTTCCCCAACTCCATCAGATCAGCCACCACCACCTTTGTCTAAATATATGACCACGAGAGTTTTTTTTATCTGCTAAAATAAAATTTTACAAATGACTAAATTATTTGCACCTATCGATGAAAATAAAAATCAGCTAATCGGATAGATTAACTAAAAGATCAAAGCCAAGATAGAAAAACACAAAATCTATAAAAGTTACCTATATCTCTTTGTTGCTAGTTGCTACAAACAGATTGCAAAAAGATCATTGAGCAAATGCACCTCTAAACGTAGAGAAGAATTCATCCAAAAAACGAAAAAAAAATGAAAGCATTTCAAAATTACAACAAGAGAACTTAAGTAAGAAGAAAAAAACAATCTCAGCCTGGATTTATGCAGAGGCACACCTAGAACCAGACATGTTTCACTCAACAATGTCTCCAACCATGTAAGAACTATTATGAAATTGGAGATATGCAATGACAAGACAAATTGTAATATGATGTAGAGAGAGAGAGAGAATGATTAAAAAAAGAGAGTTAGGAATGAAGAGTTCACAGTAAAAGAGAAAGATCTTCACAAGTTATTAGTCAACAATTTGAGTAGAGTTTTCTGTAGAAAGAACAATTGGGTTCAAGAAAGTGATACCATAGTTAATACTAGACCAGGCCAGATACAGAGCAACCTAGAGGGAACTACAAAATCGATCTGCAACTCCAACACCACCTCCGAAGTCTGCAACTCCGACTAATGTCCCACTAAAGAATTGAAGAAATGGTCATCAATCTCTTATGGCTAGAATGAGGTCAGGTGACAAAGACCGTGGAAAACTCCGATCGAAGGTAGTGGGCTAGTCTAATGTGAGAGAGAGAGAGAGGGAGAGAGAGTCAGAGAGAGAGGCAAAAGAACAACAGAGCGGGCAAGACTGTTTCACTCAGATATTTTAAAAAATCAGAGTTTTTTTTGGTAAAAAATATTAGAAAAAACTATTTTCATTTGTAATAGGAATTTTTTTAGCTCCGGTTAGATAACTTAGATTATAATGGTTTTAGACTGTTAGACACGCGCCATATGGAGGTTGATAGGCGGCCTGTAGGCTGTAGGCAGCCAAAATTTTCCCTAAATGAGAGGCAAAGATGTAACTCAAGACTAATGTTGAACGGACTTCGGATCTCCTGCCCATAATAACTCTGCCCACGCCTACTCACAAATCACAATACACTAATACACTACCTCTTGTGAATTGGTAACATCTCCCCCTGCATAATTCTATGAAGAGGATGAGATGTTCTCCATGTGTGACTGCGATAAATATAGGCAAGAAATCCGAACTCTGTTGAGAGCCATATGTGCTCACCCTTCTCCTTTAGACAACGAGCAAGGTTTGGCCGAACGCGATGGCTGTTCGGCTGCCTGTGGAACTAATGTTGATGTTCTACGCTAGCAAGTAACAATAAATTCATGGGCCCCACTGTGATAGGTGTGGGCCCCATGCACTGGTATTCTGCTGAGCTCAAACTAGCATTTCAGTTTAGCTAAATTCTTTTGGGCCCAATTCACTCCCAGACATGCTGGGCTGGAAGTATCCAATGAACCATTTTGCCTTTGGCCCATCCATGTCCATCCCTATCTGGTGTCCACAGCTTCGTCATGAGGTAGCATATGGTAATTTCCCCAATCCCTATCTGCCTCTTCATGGAGAAGTGTGGTAATAAAAGGAAGAATCAATCAAAAGAACAATCTCCCAACAAATCAAAGAGTAGCAAAAACCAAAACACGGCGGGGGACCTTACCCAAACATACCCTCGACCAACCCCAGAAGAATGCCGAGCTGTTACTGAAAGGCCTGTCTGAGAAGAGGGGTAAATTATGCATGGAGTACTTGAGAGACAAATCAGTTTGAAGAAATCTCAAGGCCGAGCTTAATTTGTAGTCTCAAAGGAATCGGACCCCAAACGATAAATTTTCTCTTGACTTCAGTTTCTTCCTCACGGGTTTGGCGAAACATTTTGCTCCATTTCAGAAAAATGGAAGGACTATTATCGTGCTTTGTGATGATTCAATCGTTGAAGGTAGAACTTTGTAGGATCTGTTTATGGAGTACTTACTGTTTTTTATAGTAGTAATCAGTTTAGATGCTTGCTTTAGAGTGTAATGCCATGGTCAAACTGCTTTCTTGCATTCACCTGGTTGAACTTTGGAGGCTTGGAGCCTGGTTGAAATCATCAAATTCCTTTTCAGACCCTGACTGAACCTTTTCCTCCCCCCTTCTTTTCCTAAGCTTCACATTGTCATTGGACCATTAGGCTCAGTTTGAACAAAGTAAAAATACAAATATGTAAAGTGTAAAACATTATATTTTGTATTATTTTGCATGTATTTCTATTTTATATATTTGTATTTTTACTCTTTCCAAACATAATTTTTTGTCAATGTTTGGATTGTGTATAGAGAAAATTAGATGATACTCGAAGAGCATTTGTGTCTTTTTCAAATGCCACGTAATGGCTAGTTAACAGCTAGTTAACGGTAAGTACTAGATTATTACATTTTGAAAGTTTAAATATTGAATTGTCGCATTTTAAAGTTTGGGGACCAAAGTGGCACTAGACCCAAAATACAAGGTACTAATGAAGAATTTTACTTTATCTATAATCCCAAAATACATTAAAGGGGATACCATCTCCTTTGTAATAGGGAAACATTAGAGGAACACCAACAAAGTTTATATTAACCAAACAAATTTTTAAAAGGGATTCCATCTCCTCTCTCTCTTCATATGAGGAATGACAAGTACCATACTACCATATATTACAGGGAACGAAGTATGAAATCGTATAAGAAAAATAGCAAACACACAAAAAGATTCAGGACAAGCATAGACTTACTTGATAATTGAAGACAAACGAACATGTTGAAAGCTTATTTAAACCTGAGAAAACATAAAGAAAACGAAGAAAAAAAAGAGTTTATATTAATTTATCTTCACATTCATTGTTCAACCCAAGGTTTTAAAAACTGACCCGAAAACGGAACCGTTCTAGCTACCAATTTTCGGGTCAGCGGTTTGACCGTCTAGGTCAAACTGTTCGGATGGTTTGCATTAGGGCAAAATAGCAAATAGTTATATACTTGTATATGAGAAAGGAGAACCAGAGAAGAGAGTCTATTGTCGAATGAGAAAGAAGAAAAGAAGAAGGAAAGAAAGAAATGAAGGAGAGAGGAAAAAAAGGAAAATGAGAGAAAGGAAAGGAAGGAAAGAAAGAGGGAATGAGGGAAGAAGAAGGAAGAGGAGGAGAATGATTCGACGCTCACTGGCGACGGCGATGGCGGTAACAGCGCAGATGACAAATCTGAGATCTAAGAATGATCATATGAGTTCTTGGATCTCAGATCTGAGATCGATTTTTTATTTTTTTTCTCAAATCTCAGATTTTCATTTTTTTCTCAAATCTCATATCCGAGATCTAAGAATGATCATATGAGTTCTTGGATCTGAGATCTGAGATCGATTTTTTATTTTTTTTCTCAAATCTCAGATTTTCATTTTTTTCTCAGATCTCATATCCGAGGTCAATTATTATTCTTCTTCTTTGGATATCAGATTTGAATTCGTGTCTCATACTCAGACTCTTAGTTTCTCCCCTCTTTGCAATTTCTTAAACTGCAAACCACTGTCCAGGTCAAACGAATTGATAGTTCGACTGCCTGGGCCAATAGTTTTCTAACAAAGTCAATGGTTTTTTACCCAAGAACGGGTCAAGGGTGAAACGAAAACGTTCCGACCATCTAGGTCAACGACGGTTCAAAAACATTGGTTCAACCCTTAAAATGGATCGGAACACTCAATTTGGAGCTTAGATTTATAAATTGATTATAGTTGATTTGGACAAATATAGTCTATTTGAGTTCTAGATAATAATAAAAAAGGGAAATTCCCAATTAGTACCCTATACTTTGGGCCTAGTGTGACTTTGGTCCCTGAACTTTAAAATGTGACAATTCAGTACCTGAACTTTCTAAACGTGTCAATCTAGTACCTATTGTTAACTAGCTCATTAATCAACATTTAAGTGGCATTTAAAAAGACACAAATGCCCTTCAAGTGTCATCTAATTTTCTTTACTAACCATTCAAACATTGATAAAAAAAATGAACAATCACAAATCCTTGCCTCTTCTATTCAAGAAAGTTGGAGTCACAATGCCCATTGAGATGCGACCCCAACTTTCATGAATAGAAGAGCAAGGATTTGGGACTATTCATGATGATGCGCATTTTGGCAGCTCCCGGCTGGCAGGTAAATCGGATTCCTATCTAAATAATCCCTACTTGGAATGTGACTTGGATGCCTAGATGAATGGTTCCTACCTGGAAGGTGGCTTGGACGCCTAGCTAAATGGTGACGAGCTGGAGAGGTGGCTCTGATGCCTAACTGAGTGGTGATGAGTTGGAGAGGTGGCTCTGATGCCTAACTGAGTGGTGACGAGATGAAGAGGTGGCTCTGATGCCTAGCTGAGTGGTGACGAGTTGGAGAGGTGGCTCTGATGCCTAGCTAAATGGTGACGAGCTGGAGAGGTGGCTCTGATGCCTAAGTGAGTGGTGACGAGGTGGATAGGTGGCTCTGATGCCTAGTTGAGTAGTGATGATCTGGAGAGGTGGTTCTGATGCCTAGCTGAATGGTGACAAGTTGAATGGTGGCTCTAATGCCTATCTGAATGGTGACGAGTTGGAGAGGTGGATCTAATGCCTAACTGAGTGGTGACGAGCTGGAGAGGTGGCTCTGATGTGACTTGCAAGGAAACAGTGCAAGAGTGTCCGGGGTGGGCACTCCGATGCTTAAGTTAGCGAATCAGAGATTTTAAAATAGCTAAATGTGAGAGAGTTGGAGAGCTGCGAGAACTAAGTTGCGCATCTACCTGGGTCTCAGGGGTTGACGCCCTTATATAGTTGGGCTGCCGTGGATCTCGCGAAATGCTCCTAGAATCCTTGGCCCATGACATAGGGATATGTTCTGCTTTGGAAGGAGGATAACATGCCAGTTAATAAGGCTTACCGTTTCCCTCCGATTCGAGCAAGATGAGGATAAGGCTTACGGTTACACGATGTGATTCCGAAAGGTTCAAAGACAACTGGGAAGAGGCAGGTCGCTAGGTTGGCAGCAGAAGTAGGTCGCCAGGTTGGCGACAAAGGCAGGTCGCCAGGTTGGCGGCTGAAGTAGGTCGCCAGGTCAGCGACAGAGGCAGGTCGCCAGGTCGACACCATAAGTAAGTCACCAGGTCGATGGTAGAAGCATGTCGCCAGGTCGGCACCATAAGTAAGTCTCCTGGTTGGCGACAAAGGCATGTCACTAGGTCGGAAACAAAAGTAGGTCACCAGATCAGCGGCAAAGGCAAGTCGCCAGCTGGGACCCCATTTTGGCTAAGGCAAGTTGTCACCTAGGTGATGTTGGGATGTAGTCCAGTTGTTCTGATATGCCATGTGTCATGATGTCAGTGGAGGGCTAAATCTGCCCTCATCAATTGCCCCCCACTCCCGAGCTGAGATCAACTCAGCGAAGGGAGTAAATTTGTGCTTCGTCATAGGTCCTTTGGCTTGTTATCAACATATTTCGAGGTCGGCTTAGGGGTCCTTGATGCCGAAAGTGGTTTGGCTTACCCTTGCGATATGTGCGTCGATGTTGGAATTTAAATAGCAGGTTGGTGTCACAACTGCACTATGTCAGTCCTCTAAGGTGTTGGTCGTCTGCTCCTACGGTAAGCCACAAGGAGCTCAACCTGCGAGGGCAACTTTACTAACTGCAGGTTTCTAGCTCGCATGGGAACCTTGAAAGGCTCAACCCGCAAGGGCAACTGCAGTTCGTTGGGCGTTGACTCTCGCGGAAGCCACAGAGGGCTCAACTCATAGGGGCGACCTCACAAGTAGGGCTGACAAGGCTCGTCTGAGCTGATTACGTGTGTTGCCAGGTCGGCAAAGGTAGGTCACCATCTCAGCGGCAGAGGCAGATCGCTAGGTCGGTGGAAGTAGGTCGCCAGGTTGGCGGAAGTAGGTCACTAGTTCGGAGGCAGGTCTCCAAGTCGTCAGAATTTTGACAGTCTAGTTTTGCTCTCAACACCTCGGCTTACAGACACATTGTCACCTCGGCAGGATTGACTTGCGAGGGCGGCTCCACAACCTGTTGGCCATCAACTCCTACATAAAGCATGGAGGGCTCGACCAGTGGTGCGACCTCACAATTTGTTGGCTATCAACTCCCACGGGAACCACAGAGGGCTTGACCTATGGGGTGGCCTCACATTCTGTTTGCCGTCAACTCTTGCAGAGAGCACGTAGATCTCGACTTATGGGGTGGCCTCACAGTTAGGGAGATTCTGTCTGGGCAAGATTGCGAGAACTCATTTGGTCTAATCATTTTGCTTCTGCCCCCCTAAGGGGTTCTTTCGATCAAGCGTTATTGTTGTTGCTTGAAGATGTTATTACTCGAGGCTCAGAGAATCGGGTGAGAACATAGCCTTCTATAATGTTTTCCACAGATGATGCCAATTGATGATGCGCATTTTGGCATCTCCCAACTGGCAAGTGACTCGGATGCCTGGCTGAATAATCCCTACCTGGAATGTAGCTTGGACGCATAGCTGAATGGTTCCTACCTAGAAGGTGGCTTGGACGCCTAGCTTAATGGTGACGAGCTGGAGAAGTGGCTCTGATGCCTAACTGAGTGGTGACGAGCTGGAGAGGTGGTTCTGATGCCAAACCGAGTGGTGACGAATTGGAGAGTTGGTTCTGATGTCTAGTTGAGTGGTGATGAGCTAGAGAGGTGTCTTTGATGCCTACCTGAATGGTGACGAGTTGGAGAGGTGGCTCTGATGCCTAACTGAGTGGTGACAAGTTGGAGAGGTGGCTCTGATGCCTAGCTGAGTGGTGACGAGATGGAGAGGTGGCTTTGATGCCTAATTGAGTGGTGACGAGCTAGAGAAGTGGCTCTGATGCGACCTGCAAGGAAACAATGTCAGAGTGCCTCGGTTGCTTTACCCGGGTGGGCACTCCGATGCTTAAGTTTGCGAATCAGAGATTTTAAGATAGCTAAATGTGAGAGAGCTGGAGAGCTACGAGAAATAAATTGCACATCTACCTGGGTCTTAGGGGCTGATGCCCTTATATAGTTGGGATGTCGTGGGTCTCGCGAAACGTCCTTGAATCCTCGGCCCATGACATAGCAGTCCGTTCCGCTTTGGAATGAGGATAACATGCCAGTTAATAAGGCTTACCGTTTTCCTCCAATTCGGGTAGGATGAGGATAAGGCCTACGGTTATGTGGCTTGATCCCGAAAGGTTCGGAGACAACTAACAAAATTCTAGAGAGGTAGGTCACCAGGCCGGCGATAGAGGCAGATCACCAGGTCGCCAAGTCGGCGACAGAGGCAGACACCAGCTGAGACCCCATTTTGGCTAAGACAAGTTGTCGCCTAGGTGATGCTGGGATGTAGTCCAGCTGTTCTGATATGCCATGTGTCATGATGTCAGTGGAGGGCCAAGTCTTCCCTCGTCAATTCATTTTTTGTCAACGTTTAGATGGTTGATAAAGAGAATTGGATGACACTTGAAGGGTGTTTGTGTCTTTTCAAGTGCCAGCTAACGGTTGGTTAACAACAGGTATTGGATTGGCACGTTTTGAAAGTTCAGGCACTAAATTGTCACATTTTAAAGTTCAGGGACCAAAATGGCACTACGCCCAAAGTATAGGGTACTAATCGAGAAATTTCCCTAAAAAATGTGAAAAGGAAGACGATTGAACACAAATCTACATCTTTGGCAAACACAATCGATTTTAGTAAATATAAAAACCTCACCTGAAGTTTCTAACAATGATAAAAACCTCTCCTAAACTTTTGGAAAATCCAACACATACCTCCCTTCCCTCATTGACCCAAACGAAAAACGTTTTACTTATACAATAGCTTTTTCAAAATACCCATTTTACCCTTTTGTATATGATTTCATGTATAATTTTACTAAAATAACCCTAAAAAGAAACTTTAACCTGAACCACCCATTTGATGTCCTCTTTCTTATCTTTCAATCTCCCACACCTACAACTATATAATGTTTAGAAGTAGACCTGTTTATGGGCTAGGCCGGGCTGGGCTCAGGCCGGGTTTTTACTCTACATAAACAGGATTTTGTTAGGCCTGAGCCCGAGCCTGGCCCGACCAACGTGCCTACAACTTGGGCCTGAGCCCGAGCCTCCTAACTAAAAGATGGCTTTTTGTTAACGAGTTCAAATCACCTATCAAAAGACAAACCAACAAAAATACAATTCATTAACCCCCCTCTCATTCCAAAGATGACCAAAAAGCAGCCCCAAGCAACTCTACTAACACCCTTGAAAATTCAAGAAGAAACGAACCTAGTTCAAAATTCTTCTCCCAATGAGAGACAAGGTTCCCTCTTGGATCTTGCCTTGTCTGCAAACCACATAAGAAATGCAGAACCACACAATTTTAGCTTTCTTACACCCATTTAAAACTTACCAACATACAAAACTTAACTTTCAATCCTGACAGTTGTTAAGAATGAGTATTGATTCCTCATTTTATTTAGAAATCTGTGTGTGTGTGTGTGTGTATTTAGACCTTTTTATCTGCCTTTTGTTTCTAATCCTGTTGGGTTAACTGGTTTATCAATTTCTGTAGAGTGAGAGATCATATGACATGTTTACATGATAAACAACGACTACCAAATACAACATTTCGGATTGTCTAAACTTGTTTACAGGATAAACAAAAGGGGAAACTAGAAGAAAAATCCCTAGAATAATTTCGTAAATCGTAATAGCAAAGAGAAAGGGAAAGCAATAATTTCAGAATAGAACAAAAGGGCAAGCTTAACAAGAGAGGGAGAGAAAGGACTCACCGCCAGTGCCTGAGTTTGTCAGTATCTAATAAATGAGCCTGAGCTGAGATTCTGAGAATAAGTGAGAAGATGAACCATGAAGAGAGAGAGAGAGAGAGAGAGAAAGAGAGAGAGGACTCATCGTCGGAGTTCACTGGTGGTGCCGGTGAGAGTGTTCGCTGGGTGAGATTTGGTAAGTGAGAACTGAGAGTGTTTGCTTGTGAGTTTGTGACTCTGAGTGAGGAGTGAGATTTGGTTGAGTGAGAAGAGAAGAGAGAAGAGAGAAGAGAGGTAGCATTCAACCACCATACGCTTTCCCACCCTTAAAACTTCATTTACACACTACTAGAACCAACTCATGGTTTCTAGATTTCATGAGAGCATATAAAGAAATAATAAGTCCATTGTAAGGCTTGGAACCTGAATCAATCTCGTGGTTGAAAGTAGCAATTGCTTCCGCAATTTAGTATGTATTTGGTATATCTTCCGTTTATTAAATAAACATTTGTACTTGATTATTGTCTTCAAAATTGAGAAAAGTACTTGATAAACCGTTTATTAACAACTAGGCACCACATCAGTGGTTGAGTGAATAAATGCTCAACCGTTGGAGGAAGCATTAAAATAAAACTTCCCCCAACGGTTGGTGCACACATTAATCAAAACCCACTTTTTTGAATATCAATTCGTATGGAGAAAAATGTTGATTTAGCGATGACATTGTGGCATTTTGATAAATGCCTATCATGAAACGTCCACAGAAAAAAACACATGCTTAGAAATTGAGATGGGTATCCAACTCGTTTCTGGGATCCTAAAAGTTGAGATCATCTATTGAAGATAGATTTGGAATAAAGAAACAAAAAAGGTCACGACCATAGCCAATTGGACTTTGAAATGTCTCCCGTAAAATCCTAGCTAAGCTTCTCTCTTTAACAAACCCTCGTATTCTCTTTGATCTCATTTCTAAGACTCAGTAGTTTAAACATAGAAATTTACATCTCACTTTTGCAACCTTATCAAAGAGGTCCCCTTTCTCCAATTTTTGCACTAAAACAAACCCCACGAAGAGAAAAGAGGGTTAAACTTTATAAAACTCTTTCTAATCCTCTAATCAACATCTCACTTTTTTGCAACTCTATCTAATTCAACGGAACAGAGAAAAAAATACCCAATTTGTTTTGTTGTTTTCATCTTGAGTTTTTCAATCAAAATCTTCCTTTTTCTGTCTTGTTCCATAGTAGTGATTCAAAATTCAGGAGAAACCCAGTTGGGTCCTATTTGTTCACTCTTTTCTTAACGGGGCTTGTCTGGGTTTCTGTATAAAATGAGCCTACCACACCTGGAATCAACTATGTGTCAGAGGAGAGATGGTGAAGGCCTCAAAGCGTTTGCAAGGGCGAGTTTTCTCTCTCCACCCACTCTCCCTCTGAGAATCGGAGGCTCAACTGGCGAGGCAAAGACTATTGCCATGCCTTTTCAGGTTTTAAATGATCCAGAACTCCAACCAAAAACAAAGAAATTTATAATAGAGGGAGGATGCTTTCTTTTGCTTCTTTGACAACGTTCTTCATTGATGAAAAAATTAAGGTTTTTTTTTGTTAGAAGAATAATAGTCATAGGGAGAAGTTTCAAAGTTGAAACTACTGAACTTCAACTTGTAGAGATGCAATTTAAAATATCAAATGCAAGGGATGGAACTAAATTCCTTTTCCGTCTCTTCCAAAATCTTGGGTAACAAGAGTGGTTGCGGAAAGATAGAACTGAAAGGAAAGGCCTTGTGATTGGAGTTGCCGAACAGATATTTAGTGCAGAACTCGAGTAAGGGTATTTTTGGCATTTTAAAATCTATTGAAGACGCCCTAACGATTAATTAGGGGCAATTTTGTAACTTGACTATTTTTCTGTTTGGGTCAGCGATGAAAAAGAGGTATTTGTTGAGTTTTTTAAAAGTTCAGGGGAGATTTTTATTAAAGTGAAACCTTAGAGGAGGTTTTTATGATTATCAAAAACTTTAAGGGAGGTTTTTATATTTTACCCAAAAAATAATTAAAACGGATCACTGGTTTGAATTGATTTGAATTCCAGATCAAAAGAAATATCTTAACATGAATTACTTTCTACTAGGGGTGAGCAAAAAAAAAAAAAAACCAAGAAACCAAATTGATCGAAAAATCAACTAAAACCAAACCGAAAGATCAGTTAGCCAAATTGATTGGTATACATATATTTCTATATATTTATGTATATTATATTATATATATATATTATTTTTATATATTATAAATTGATAAATACGCATTACATATATAAACATACATACATATATATATATATATTTATAATATATGATATATTATTTATTATTTAAAATATAATATTATATATATATATATTTTTATAATATATATTGTAAAAATTAAAAAACCAAAAAACTGACAAACCGAATTGATCAATCAATTAACCGATTGAATTCAGTTTCGGTTATCAGTTTTCCAAAAACTGGTAGTACCGGTTTGGTTACAAGAAAAAAAAAAGGCCAGTACCCCTACTTTCTACTTTAGAACACGGATCTGCATATGGACGATTGCATTTGAGTTCCAAATAAAAAAAAAAAGAAAAGAAAATAGTTGAAAAATGGTTGATCTATAAACACATATCTACGTAACTCGGATCTGGAAGGAAAAACACTTGGTCTAGAGAAGAATGTCGACTGTGTATGATGACAGACTAAAACCCTCGACAAACGGTCTCCCCATTGGGAAGAATTTACCAGAGAAGATGGGATTTCTCTCGCTCAAACGATGCATTCAGCAAGTTTGCTTACATAGTTTTCTAAAGAATACAAGTTTGTATAAAAAAATGGATACAGAACTGCATTCCATTCACAATACCAAAGTGTCAGAGAATACATTTTTCCTCTCTTTCACGATTCAAATTTGTATGACAATAACGCTCACAAATCCAAATAACCCGGTTTGACGTTTGTATTGCAAATAAACGCAGCCAAATTCCCCCAAATGGGGAACGCCATTTCACCCGGAATCGGAATAATTATTCCAATTCAAATAAACCCTTCTTCGCGAGAACCAAATGGACCCTTATTTCTCGGCTTAAGGGTCAAGCCCGATTGCAAGGTCGTAGCTCGCGTAGTCTCTGTTAGTTAATTTTTGGCTTAAGATGCCAGCCCAACTCGATGGATCCAATTTATTTGGGCCCATTTCAATCACTATCTTCTTTCCTTCCCTCGCAGTTGCAGTTGTTCAAAACTTCAATTCAATCACAGAACGCAGCCCTGAAGTTTGAAAAAGGAGGTCGACTTCATGATCGGAATCCATGGTGAAGTCTCCGGCTAAGAGTTTGCAGAAGTAGGGGTAGTTACAGTGTTCATCCTTCGTCGCGGCTTTGCTTTTCACGCTTTAAATTCTCAACAACTCGAGTATCAAACAACTTTGCGCTGGTTAACCAGCAAACATGCGAACCCTGAAGCCAGGCGGTCCAGGCCTATCCTCAAGAGCTTTGTTCTCTTCCCTCTATTCTTCTGTCTCCGATGCACTTCTCTCGGACAAAGCTTACACCCTTCTGAAACGATACCCCGACCAACTTGATTCCTTAGCTCCCCATTTCACATCACAAGCAGCTTCCCAACTCCTACTCAAATCCCAATTCGACAAAACTATTACCTTAAAATTCGTCAATTGGGCACGCAACCGGGATTTCTTCGACCTCAGATGCAAATGTATCGCCCTCCACAGCTTAACCAGATTCAAACTCTACAAGACTGCCCAAACACTAGCCGAAGAGCTTGTCTCTCACGAAGTTGACAGCTATGCAGCAGTCGGTTCTTCGGTTTTTGAGTGTTTTAAATCTACTTACCATCTCTGCAATTCCAGCTCTTCTGTCTTCGATCTCCTGGTAAAGGCATACGCTCACTTGAACATGATTCGAGAAGCTTTGGATGTTATTAATTTAGCAAAATCTTCTGGTTTTGTGCCAGGGGTCTTGTCATACAATTCTGTTCTTGATGCAATATTCAGGTCTAAAGGCTCCGTTGAGTCGGCGGAGGAATTGTATGGAGAGATGATTAGGTCTAATGTTTCTCCAAATGTGTATTCCTATAATATTCTTATTCGAGGTTTTGTCGGAGTAGGGAAATTAGAGAAGGCTCTAGATGTTTTCAGTGAAATGGAGAGGAAGGGCTGTGTGCCGAATGTAGTTACTTTAAACACGTTGGTTGATGCTTACTGTAAACTGGGGAAGATCAATGAAGCCTTTAGGGTGTTCGAGTCAATATCTCAAAGAGGTTTGCAGCCAAATCTAATTTCCTACAATGTGGTCATCAATGGATTGTGTCGAGAAGGACGTATGAAGGAAACGGGTGATGTTCTAGAAGAAATGAACAGAAAGGGCTTGCTTCCAGATAAGGTTACTTATAATACACTTGTTAGTGGGTACTGTAAGGAAGGGAATGCCCATCAAGCACTTGTTATACATGCTGAGATGATGAGGAAGGGTCTGTACCCAAACGTTGTTACCTATACTGCATTGATAAATAGCATGTGCAAGGCTGGGAACTTAAATCGAGCCATGGAATTCTTGGATCAGATGCGCATAAGAGGCCTCTGTCCTAATGAGAGAACTTATACCACATTGATTGACGGCTTTGCCAAGCAAGGATTATTGGATAAAGCATATCAATTTTTGAATGAAATGACTGAGAGTGGCTTCTCACCTTCAATTGTAACATATAACACACTAATCAATGGACACTGCATTTTAGGAAGACTAGATGAGGCTTTGGGAGTCATTCAAGATATGGTGGTTAAAGGGTTAAACCCAGATGTGGTAAGTTACAGTACAGTTATAACTGGTTTTTGCAGAAATCAGGATTTAGAAAAGGCATTCCAAATGAAGCAGGAGATGGTCAGGAAGGGTGTTTCGCCAGATGCAATTACATACTCAGCACTAGTTCAAGGTCTCTGTGATCAAAGGAGACTGGCTGAAGCTTGTGATCTTTTCCATGAGATGTTGTGCATAGGTCTGTCTCCCGATGAAGTTGTATATACAACTCTGATCAATGGTTACTGCATAGAAGGTGATGTTAAAAAGGCTCTCCATCTACATGATGAAATGATTCAGAAGGGGTTCCTTCCTGATGTTGTTACCTATAATGTGCTTATAAATGGTTTAAGTAAGCAAGCTCGGACAAAGGAAGCCAAGAAGCTTCTATTCAGGTTGATTTATGAAGAGTCAATTCCAAATGATATCACATATGATACTTTGATGGGGCATTGCAGTAATGCTGAATTTAAGAGTGTGCTGGCTCTCATAAAGGGATTTTGCATGAAGGGTTTGATGAATGAAGCAGATCGAGTGTTTAAATCTATGTCTCAGAGAAACTGGAAGCCTAATGAGGCAGCCTATAATATCATTATACATGGTCATTGTAGGGGAGGCAATATACGAAAGGCACTTGATCTATATAATGAAATGGTGACTTCTGGTTTTGTTCCTAATACTATAACTGCTATTGCTCTCATTAAGTCACTTTTCAATGAAGGAATGAGTGAGCAAATGAGTAAAGTGATACAAAATATTCTAAAGCTGTGTAGGCTTCCTGATGGTGAGATCACAAAGGCTCTTGTCAAGATAAATCATAATGAAGGGAACATGAATGAAGTATTTGATGTACTTACTATAATGGCCAAGGATGGCCTCCTTCCTAACAGTGGGAGAATTTTCATTTCAAAGGAATAATTACTCTGGATGGATTACTCACTGGTTGAGCCTTTTCAAACACTCTACTGAACGTCTTCCCTTCCTATGTCTGGAATAGGACTCACCAAATAGCAAGAATCCCTATGTCATTCCCTTTTGATCATTATGGGTGCAAGTCGACATAGCGTGGGGCCTAGAGGGTCTAGGCCCGTTCAATTGTTTGCAAATGCTCAACCTGAGCCACGCAAGTTGCAGCCCTATTAATCATAGCAACAAATGCTTTATTGGACTTCATGCGGCAGATACTTCAAGTCTTTGCCTCCTTGGCATCTAGAAATTGAAAAGGATATAAGGGGGACTAATTAATTGAATATCAGAGTGTTGACTTTCAACTTCCCTTATGCTGTGTCTGGCTTGAAGGAAAAGGTAGGGAAACCTATACAAACCATAAAGGTGAAAGTAAGAAGCTATTATCACTGATCTCCTTCATTGGAGTTATTTCTATTCTGGTTCATTTTGTTTACAAGTATATTGTTGGACTAAATTATTGAAATTTCTATGAACAGAGACATTGTAATTGCAATTTCAGAGTTGAATCAATGGAATAGAATAAAAGTTTGTTTCGAAGTTACTAAGGGTAGGAGTGTGATCTTATTTTTTCTCTTCTATCTTTTTCTCAAGGAGTCTGAACTGTAAACTTTCTTCTCTCTTCCCTTTTTTTTGACTATTACAGATCTGAACCTCTTTTTCATATATTGAATCCTTAGTTCCCATTCTTTACCTATCACATTTTACTTTTACTTTTTTTGATAGTAAAAGTAAAAATTTTCATTAAAAAGGAAAAAAGATACAATCTGACCAGGTGTTAAGGCAACACCTTGGAACATCATGAACAACAGAAAAAACAATAGAATACAACAGATCAGATCATATTGTGCAAATTACAAATTTGAAATCCCAACACTTCCCCAAACCTGTCCCCAAGGTCTTTTTTCTTAATTTGTGTAAAATCAAGCAGCTCTATTTCCTCACCATATTCCTTAACAAAACTCTTCTTCTTCCTTTACTTAAACCCCTAACTTTTTCCAGGATAACTCCCTTCACCCTCCCCTCTTTACACTTTTGACAACTCCCTTCTCTCTTCCTCAGAAAAATCCTCTTCCCTCCCTTCTCCTTCGTCCCCCCACCCTCCCCCGTTTACTCTTTTGACAATTCCCATCACTCTTACTCAGAAAAATCCTCTTCCCTCCCTTCTCCTTCGTCCCACACCTCGCCCCCTCCCTGCTCCTTTCAAAATGTTTAATTAACTTTCTAACCACGCTCTCCCCAGCCAGAAAAAATAAGCCAAGTGATTTTCCAACCTTCACCTGTCTCTCTACTGGTTGTTCAACATCCACCCTTCCGTCGACGGCATTTGCCTCCTTTACACCCCTCCCCCCCCCCCCAATACCTCCTGTTCTTCCACTTCTGCCCTTTCAACCCCAACTCCTTCATTCATCAGTGTTATAATTCTTCTCTTTCTATTGTACTCCCTTTGTTGTTGCTCGACCCTTTCACCCACTTTAAAAAATTTTCTCTTCTTTTTGCTTCCCCAGTCTTTCTCTTCTCCAACATTGAAAATTCCATTCTCCCCTTCTTTATTTGAGGCCTCCATCACAATGAGAGAATAAGTAGTAGAACTTGCCTCAATGTTTAGACAGGTGACTACCTTGAGAGCTTTTGAACCAGGCAAGAATCTTTTCAAGTTCTCTACCATTGCTACCTTGTCCTCCTGATTAGCTAGCACTAACTCAAGCCCCTTCAGCTATTGTTCCCCCACTCAAGTCTAGTCTTCCAGCAACTAAATGAGATACCACAACCTGGTTCTCAAACATCAAGCTATTCTGCTTCCCTTTTTCTTTTCTTTTTTTCTTTTGATGTAGTTTTTCTTATTATCAATAAGAAACCCTGCAAAAAGGTTGGTGATACAACTAACAAGAGATTATAATGTCAAAGTACTAGAGACATATTTTCATGAATATGAAATAAATTGTACTGATATGTCTGCCTTTTGAGTTTCCTGAAGTTGTTATGTCAAGTCTAACACTTCATATCAGTGTCAATGTCCTCGTCATATAGCCCTATGTCATCATATTATAAAAGATTATGACTATATATGTGTGTGTCTGTAGTAGTAGTAGATTAAAACAAACTCTAAATTTGTTTTGGTGCTTGTTTTGCTACTGGTTTTCAGTTTTCTCATTATTCTTTGAATCCTTTTCACTTTTTGGCATACATATAGTCTTTGCTTATTAAAAATAAACAAATAAATGGAATAAAACAAATCCCTAGGGGACAGTTCAGAAATTCCTTAGGCTCAGTTTGGAAGGAGTACAAATACAAATATGTACAGTGCAAATACATACAAAAATAATACAAAATACAAGGTTTTGCACTCTACATGTTTGTATTTGTACTCCTTCCAAACTGAGCCTTATGTGCAGTAATGGTCCATATACAGCATTCCTTATGGTAATATAATTGCTCGTTCATGCTTCTGATATTTGGCCATATAATTGCTCATTCATGCTTCTGAGGATCTAGGAGAGAATCTGTTGCATAGAATGCCAAAAACCTCCAGAATCTTGGTAGCGAGGTATGTGGCACCCATCCACCCCCTAATGGCTAGACTTATGTTATTCGGATGTGGCAAGCATATGGCTGGATACAGTATCAAATATGAAATTTACAATAAAAGTTGAAGTATTTGGCATGATACAGCACCTTTGTACAGATATCCAGGTATCATACTACATCACTTGAAAGACTTTCTGTAAAATTTCAGTCACTTTAGGAGGGTTACCTGTAGGAGATCCTTGATTCTAAATTCAGTTGTTGCATTTGTTGCTGAATCTTGGAGAAAAACAAGATCTTACCAAGAGAAGGGAAGAAAAATTGGACTAAAATGTGCCGTATAGCTAGTTTATGTCATGTACCAACTAAGATCAACTAAAATGGGTTGTACCATTCACACAAAAAGTATGTGTCAATGGTATTTGAAAGTATTATCCATTTCAGGCCCAACTAAGATCAACCAACTTGCTCTCTAATAAACTAGGCAGATTGTTTTTGTTATAGTAGAAGAAACAAACCAACCAAGCAGCAAATTGATATCTAATGCACTTTTTGGGAATTTAAGAGATCTAAAAGAGCTACCGGAAGACTGAGAAGAACATAAGCTGATGCAGCAAGAAAGGATATGATAATTAACAATTTGGCACAGGCTGTCTCATAGATGGAATGATGAAATATGATTTATGCAGCTATCCATCAAGAAAACAGGATTTGTGTAGCTGACCTCATGTAAGCTCCAAATTAGCCTGCGAAGTTCTAAGATAAAGAGAAAAATCTGGAAAACAGTCCTTTTAGGGGAAACAGTGATGTACAACATAATTGGATCATGATATTTACATCTGAACGGAACTTTGTAAGTTTCCAACTTGTTAGTAAGTAGCCAATTATTTTATATCACAAACATTTGCCCTATGACTGTTTCTTTCAGTCAGTTGTTGCTTCTCAAACATTTGGGTTGATGCCTTCTATGTACATAATTGTTTTGCCAGTTACATTCTTGGAGAGCTGGCATATAGAGCTGCATTGTGTTGAGTTAATAAGGGACTCTGGCTTTTCAGGTTTTTCACCAAACATGACTTCAAGGCTTTCTATGTAAGGCCTACCCTGCAATGCCATAAGCCACTGCATGAAAACCCTCCCAAACGGGCACTAAATGAGAGGTATAGAAGTAGCCCAAAACGGGTATTGTACTCACCCTTCTCCTTTAGGCTTTAGACAACAACTGGTATTCTGCAACCTACCTACAAAAGTTTCTGGGACCAGGGGGTGCCCAAAAGTTTCTGGGCTGGAAGTATCCCATGAACCAGTTGGCTTTGGCCCATGTGCCACCCCTATTTACTCTGGTGTCCACAGTTTCGTCATGACTCATGAGGCAGCCTATGGTAATTTCCCCCATTCCCTGTTGAATTGTCATTTAGAGCTATGTTTGGTTCATTCTCTGAAGATCATGTTTGGTTCACTGCTATGGGCCTCATTCTTTTAGTTCTTGCTCACTCTAGGCAAGAATGGGCAATAATGAATAACATTAGAGTGTTTGGTTACAAAACCCTTGCCATTGGGCCACATTTTTTTTAGAATGAAAAATCAGCCCCATAGCACAAAAATTGAGTAGCCTATCACATGAAAAATAATCATGCCCCATCTTGCTCATTTTCATTCTTTAAGGAAACTTTGCCTACAAAGCTGCTACCATAGATGTTTACTTTTGTGAAAACACTTTTATGAAAGCATTTTTACAAAAGTACTTTTATGAAAACACTTTTACGAAAGCACTTTTACAAAAAACACTTTTATAAAAGTAAATTTATGAAAAGCGCTTTTGCGTAAGTAAAGTACTTTTATGAAAGTACTTTTATAAAAGCACTTTTATAAAAGTACTTTTATGAAAGCATTTTAATAAAAACACTTTTACGAAAGTACTTTTATAAAATTACTTTTACTAAATCACTTTTACAAAAGTACTTTTATAAAAAACATTTTTATGGAAGTACTTTTTACGAAAGCACTTTGACAAAAGTACTTTTATAAAATCACTTTTACAAAAGTACTTTTATAAAAGTACATCTATGCCAACTAGTAAACATTGATCGTCGCCCATCCACCAGTAAACATCTATGCCAATAGTTTGGAGACCTAGGTTGGTGGTTTATAAATACCAACATTGTTTTTTTTTTTTTTAAGAATGAAAATGAGCAATATATGACACTTGAAAGTGTGAAAATAATTCATTTTTAGGAAAAAAGTGTTTGGTTCATAGCAATATTTTCTCATTCTGCCTATTTTTACCCATTCTTGTCTATTTTAGAATTTTATTTTGGGTAAGAATGAGAAATGATGAGAATTGAACCAAACATGGCCTAAATAACTTTCCTAGTTGGAGGAAAAGTTATCAACACTTGATGGGACAATATTGTCTTTTCGGTTGAATCTTTTTTGAAGGGACAATATAAATTCACATTCTTGAATCTAATTTGATTACAATTTTTCCTTGAAAATGATTGATCATTGACCAGCAAAAACATAAATATGGTTGATTTTGGTGTAGAAAAATTCCACTTTAGTACCTTGAACTTTGGGGATTGTCAAGTTAGTACTTGAACTTTCAAATATGTCACTACAGTATCCAAACTTTCAAAAAGTGTCAAATTGGTCTTTGACGATTGTTAGTTATCTGATCACACGATGACATGCGCAACTTAAAATTTTCCAAAATGTCAAAATTACCCTTAAAAACAAAGCATTGTTCATTGTCTTTTACCTTGAGACTGAAGCTTAAAACCACTAGCGTTTTCTGGCTTTATATTTAATGTCAAGAGTGAAACGTTGGAAGTTCTCCCTCAAAGGGAAACTCGTGAAGAAGAAAAACCTATTGAACTGCATCTTCAATTTTTGAAATATCCGCAATTTTTCTTTTTTAATATCGAAGAGGAATTGCCGCGCTGGATTGTGTATACGGAATACCATAAAGGAGTGATAACATTCTATGTTCTTCACCCATCCATCAAGTGATGAAGATGGAAACGAGGGTTCTCAAACTGCTCAGACGTTGCAAATTCTCTCGTCTGATCGATCATCAATCATTCAAAGAGATCAAGAAAAGTTGGGTTTACATTTTTATTTACTTTTTCTATTTCTTTCTGGCAAAAAGATGGGTTGCACTACATTAAAATTCACAAAAAAAAGATGAAAAGAAAAGGAACAAAGAGACCACAACAGTTCCATAAAAAACACAATAACACATAAGACGGTATTATCATCATCATCATCACCTAGTCTTATTCGATCTGTTATTTGAGAAGTATGCTTTGGAACTTCTCTCAAAATCCGCTCTAGGAATCTTGTAGTTTTTGTAGGGGCTTTCATCATCTTCTTTGGTCGTTGTTCTTTGATCTTAAGCCATAATATCAGAAAAAAGCAAGAAACCCATGACGCTCACGACATAAGAGATAATGTTCTCATAGTAACTTATGTATGTTTGTATATGAGGATGAGTTCTCTTCAGCAAAAGAATGAACGAGGTGTTGGAAAATAGAAGAATCAGTACATGATATTTAACGTCCATCAACGATTTTGGATCAATGCAGTGACAGACAGGTTTAAAAGTTTGTATGGTAACTTGACACTACCCCAAACTTCAGTACTAAAGTGAAATTTTCCATTATAATATAACCGTCATTCTCCCGAACGCGCGGTTCCTTGGAGCAAACTGTGATGTAATCATATAAATTATAATCCCTCGTAAAAGAAGCTGGCAAGCTGCGTCCTCAGTCTTCATGGAGAGTTGTGGTGATAAAAGGAAGAACCAACCGAAAGAACCATCTCCCAACAAATCAAAGTGTAGCAAAACCGAAAACGCGGCGGCTTCCGAGAGCACCGAGGGACCTTACCCAACATACCCTCGACCAACCCCAGAAGAATGCGGAGCTGTTCGAGACGATTTATTGGCCCTACATGGCTTCCCTCAAGAATTCACCAAGTTCCGTACTGCTAGATACTCTCCTGGACCTGGTGTGGCTTCTTCCTCTCCTCTTCCGTTGGTGAAATCAGAACCCATACATGGAGAAGGAGATGAGTTCCTTTCCTGCCCAGAAACCACGCCTCTGGAATCTCGCAATGAGAGCGTTTTGGACGGTCTCGTCAGCACTCTTCTCTCTCAGAACACCACCGAAGCCAACTCCGCAAGGGCATTCGCTTCTCTCAAATCAGCTTTCCCAACTTGGGAAGATGTAATCAAACTACTCTCTCCATCCCTCACCCATACACACAATGTTGTTATGCAACCCATGTTATTTTAATTTTTCTTTTTAGGTTCTGTTACAAAAGTTTCATGGTTACAAAGGAAAGCTTTAGAAATTGAATTTAATGTTGTTTTCCTGAAGGTTCATGCTGCCGAACCCAAGTGTATAGAAAATGCCATAAAATGTGGTGGTCTATCCGTGACAAAAACTTCTTGCATTAAGCAATTACTGAAAGGCCTACTTGAGAAGAGGGGTAAATTATGCATGGAGTACTTGAGAGACATGTCAGTTGAAGAAATCAAGGCTGAGCTTTGTAGTTTCAAAGGAATTGGGCCCAAAACGGTAATTTTTCTGTTGATTTCAGTTTCTTCCTAAGGGTTTAGGTTCTTACTGTGCTATTTATGCTGAAAATAAACAAAGTAGAGATTTGGCGAAACATTTTGCACCATTTCAGAAAAATGGAAGGACTATTGTCGTGCTTTGTGTTGATGATTCAATCGTTGAAGGCAGAACTTTGTAGGATCTATTTATAGCGTACTTCCTGTTTTTGATAGTAGTAATCAGTGTAGATGCTTGCTTGAGAGTGTAATGCCATGGTCAAACTGCTTTCTTGCATTCACCTGGTTGGAGGCTTGGAGCCTGGTTGAAAACATCAAATTCCTTTTCATACCCTTAATGTCTCAACCTGATCAAACCACTGACTGAACCTTTCCCTTTCCCCTTCTTTTCCTAAGGTCTCGTTTGTTTGCGGTGTAAATACCGAACTGGTGTAATATTACACTCTGGTCCGGTTTTACAGCTGTTTGGATGGAGTGTAGTAGAACACCGATTACTGATGTAAAACTCCATTCACAAAGAGTTTTACACCAACCGGGTTACTCTTCTGTTCAAAGGTTCTTGAGTTTCCATGAAGGGAGGGAAGGTCAGCGGGGGAAGCTTGGAAAGAGGGAGGGAAGGTCAGTTCCTGCAAGCTAAAAGATGGAAGAAAGTGTTGAAGGTGGAAGCGAAGATTTTCATCTTGGAAGAAATCTGGACTAGAAATGGACTCTCTCTAAAGATTGTAGAATCGAGGAAAGCTTCTTTGCTTCTTGAAGGAAGGACGGTACCATGGTTCCAAGGAGTTCTTGATGGAGCTAAAATAACAGAAAAATCAAGGGAATGGAGGTGCTGTCTATTGGAGCAGAACAGGAAGTACGTGGCTGAAAGAAAAGAGAATAAGTACGGGAGGCTTTCGGGAGTGCAGGAACACTTTGGTGAGGGGCTGAAGCAGTTTACCTGTTTCCCTGAAGGAAGGGAGGCCTCGGGATGGGACCAGTTAGCAGAAGCAATTCAGGAGTTTATGGTGGTAACTAAGGACAGAGAAAGTGCCCTAAAAGATAGTCAAAAAATTAAGGAACAATCTGAAGGGCAGTCAGGGAAAGTTTTCAGGGAGATCCCAGGAGAGGAGGAGATAGGGACGGAAAGTAAATTGCAGATTGATGCTGGACTAGGTTTGGTGAAATTGTGGGTGAACAAACCTAAAGAGGATTGGCAGCTTAAACTTGTCCTCTCAGTAAACAAGAAAGTAAAAGATTGGGAGAGACTAGGTGAAGAAGTCCAACAGATATTGAAGACTACAGAGGTATTGCAGATTTCTCCCTTTGACGACCACAAGGCTGTAGTGTATTTTCAGGGGATTCCTCTGGATTTTGCTACTGTTTCGGCTGTAACAGAGCAAGGTATGGTGGTGTTGGAGAGTAGTCGATCAAGACTACAATCAGTCTTGAATTTGAAAGAAAAAAAAAGGAGAGATTTCAGAAGAAAAGAAGAAGAGAGGAAGAAAAGAAGAAGCACATGAAGGGATTTAGAAAAGAGAGAGAGGGTTGATCAATCAGATCTGCCGACCCACTCTTAATATTTATATATGTTGACTAATTGTAAAAGGGCTGAATTGCCCTTATTGCTTACATGGCAAATAAACTAATAATAAAGCTGAAATAACAAGCTGTAACAACAAACTGAAATAACTACCAATAACAACAAACAAAACATATGCTATGCTGCCATACGAACACAGTGGGGACCACAGCAGTGGGGTCCACATTAGTGTTCTCTACACTCCCCTCAAGTTGGGAATAGATATTTGTCATTCCCAACTTGCATAGGTCTGCCTCTAATTTCTTCCTTGGAACAACCTTGGTGAGAAGATCTGCGAGCTACATGCTGGAGGTGATATACGGGAGACACACTTCTTGAGGCGAAACCCTTTCTCTGACAAAATGTCGATCGACCTCGATATGCTTAGTTCTGTCATGCTGTACCGGATTATGAGCTATATTAATAGCAGCCTGATTATCACAATACAACATTAAGGGCTTCTCATAAGCAATACCCAACTCCTCAAATAATGACTTCAGCCATAGGATTTCAGCCACACCATTAGCCATAGATCTATATTCAGCTTCAGCACTAGAACGAGAAACAACACTTTGTTTCTTACTCCTCCAGGAGACAAGGTTACCTCCTACAAAGGCACAATATCCAGAGGTAGATCTTCTGTCATCAACACTCCCAGCCCAATCAACATCTGTATAGACCTCTATCTTCATGTGATCATTATTCTTGAATTATATACCTTTACCTGGACATCTCTTCAAGTATGCTAATATTCTCTCAACTGCAAGGAGGTGAGTAGTTCTAGGAGAGTGCATATATTAACTGACAACGCTGACTGCATAACTGATGTCCGGTCGTGTGAGACAAAGATAGAGGAGTTTTCCAACCAACCGTTGGAACATAGCTTTGTCTTCAAGAGGTTCTCCACCCTCTGCACTGATCTTGTGATTCTGTTCAATAGGTGTATCTGCAGGCTTAACACCTAACTTTCCAGTTCTGGGAATAGGAATATCAGCAATGGATGTAAGAAAGGACCTGTAAGAGGGGGACAGGCGATCATAGGACAGAAACTGGGAAATGCAGTGAGCTGTGGATGTGGTGCAACGTCGTTTGCCTTTACGGACTGCAATGGGGAGGTCAAGGTCATCCAAAGGAGGTAAAGTAGCAATAGTGGAAGGTATCTCAGGGGGACCTAGATCTGATAAAGGGATTGTGGTACCTGGATCTGGATCCGCAGAAGGAATTGGGGCTGGCCTGGACTGCTGATGACCGAAATCAACCTGCCTCCACCGCCTGTGATAGACTCTCAAATCCTGACACTTCTGACAACCCTCCCCATTACATGCCTCGTCACTCAACGGAACAGGTAAAGGAACTTTTGATGAGTTAACCCCACTCTCACTACTCTCCCCTTGAGGAGAAACCCTAGGGTAATAGGGTACCTCCTCAAAGAAAGTAACATCCATCGAGACAAATCTCCTCCTAGAAGTAGGTTCATAGCAGCAATAGCCCTTTTGAGTTTGTGCATAACTGAGAAAAATGCATTTGGAGGCCTTAGGATCAAATTTGGAATGATGAGGTCCAAGAATCTGAACAAAGCAAGTGCAACCAAAGCTTTTAAGGGGAACAATAAACAATTCTATATTGGGGTGTAGAAGGGTAAAGGGAGGCTTCATGTCAAGAACCCGTGAAGGAACTCGATTAATGAGATACACTGCTGTAAGAATAGCATCGCCCCAGAAAAGGATAGGCACATTGGAGTTAAACATAATGCTTCTAGCCACCTCTAATATGTGCCTATTCTTTCTCTCAGCAACCCCATTCTGCTGTGGTGTATAAGGACAAGTACTCTGGTGAATAATCCCATGATCAAGCAGATAAGAGGCTAATGGCTTAGTAAAGTATTCTTTCTCATTATCGGATCTGAAGATTTTGATTTTGACCCCAAATTGGGTTAAAATCATCTGATGAAAGATCTGGGTCAGAGCAGGAACCTCATCTTGAGAACGCATAAGGTAAACCCAAGAAAAACGGGTATAGTCATCAACAAACAACAAGAAATATCTGTATCCCCCCATAGAAGGGATGTGATACGGGCCCCAAACATCGGTGTGCACAACATCAAAAGAATTACTACTTCTTTTATTACTCAAGGAATAAGATGTTTTACAATGCTTTGCAAACTCACAACTCTCACATCTCAAATTTGACATCTGAACAGACTCAAACAAATTTGGAAACAAGCTCTTCAAAGACCGAAAGGATAAATGACCTAACCGATTATGCCAAAGCATAACCTGACTAACAGACTGAGAAACAAAAGACTTCCTATCTTCACGATCTTCCCAATGAGAACTCTCTCCAAGCAGATAGATCCCATTCGTCTCACGGACAGTCCCAATCACTTTCCTTGTCTCCAAGTCCTGAAAAATATATCGGTCAGGGAAAAAAGTTACTGAACAATTCTGATGTTTTGTAATACTATTGACTGAAAGCAAGTTAGTATCAAGCTTAGGAACATGCAGAACTGAAGATAAGGAAATGGTATTAGACAACTTGATGTCTCCCTTGCCAGAAACGGGAACAAGGGAACTATCAGCAATGGACACTTTATCTCTACCAGAAAATAAGTGATAGGTAGTGAACAGTGATGGCAAGCTAGTCATATGGTCAGATGCACATGAGTCTATTACCCAACATCATAGTCATAGGCTTGAGATAAGGTCACACTGTCCCTTGTTAGTATTTGCTGTCTCACAATATCATAGTCAGGATTCAGACCAGCTAGGAATTCAAAAACCATATTAGTTTCAACTTGCTTTCTACGAGTCTGTGCATCCTTCTGACTTTCCCACTCAAGTGTTTCTAGGTGGTCAATTTCATGCCACAAAGATTTCAAAGTAGAGAAGTAAACCGAGACTGGTTTCTCTCCTTGCTTAAGGTTATTAACCTCACACTTCAATTCATAAACATTAAGGGGTTGGGAGTAAGTCTCTTTCATGACATCCCAGATTTTCTTGGCTATTTTTGCCCACAAATAGTTCCAGTTGATATGTGGCTGCATAGAGTTGCACAACCATGTCATAACCAAATAGTTCTCCTGAACCCATTTGGTATATGTTTGGTCCTCCTTAGTTGGTTCTTTCACATCTCCCAACAATTAGCTGAGTTTTCCTTTACCCCCAATGGCTATCATGGCCGATTGAGCCCATTCTAAGTAGTTGGATCCATCAAACTTCACAGTTGTAATCTGAAAGGCATTCTCAGACATGTTACCAGAATTGCTAGTCCCAAAAACACCTTCCCCTTGATTCTTGAACTCCATTCTTGGTCAAGAATTAACAATAAAAAACTTTTGAAGCTACTATAATAGAAAACAACACCTAAACAACTGATAATAGCCGGCCTAGGTCTTCCAAAGAATAAGGAAAAACAGAATTCTGTATGAAACCAGTTCAAAATCTGATCTGAAACTAACAACAATTCTGAATTTTAGGGTTTTCTCTCAAAACCCTAGAAAGAAAAAAAGGTTTTCCAGCCACACCTCTCAGAATAGACCAAGATGATTCTTTCAAGGTTATTCTCAAGCAAAAAAAAAACTTACTTTATGAAAGAAAATCTCTGGCCGCCACCTTCTGTCTGATGCAGAACCCTAATCTTGGGGATCTGAAGCCTTTTCTAATTCTTCCTGACTACTGGAACTCTCCTAGCCTTCTACAATCTTCTTAGTAGTAGCCACACACTACCAGTAGCCTCCAAGAATCAGCCGATCCTCCTTCTTTGTTGAAAAACTTCTAAACGTAGGAAATTCTCATGTAGTCAATCTAATTAGACTAACATAAGACCTCCTTCTCTGCAACCAGTTTTAGGTTTTGAACAGAAATTCTGATCGCCACCTTCAGTCTTGATAAAGAAACTGATCTTGGACTCTTTATCTTCCTCTGATTCTTCCTGATTATCAAGAACACAATCCACTCTTTGGACAGCTGTTACAGTCTCTGATAACCTCCAAGAATCAGTCGAAAAGGGATCCTCTTAATCTTCCAGCCCTAGGCAACTCTCATGTGGTTGGCTAGATCAGACTCACATGAGAAGCCCTAATCCTTGCTCTGATACCAAGTAGTCGATCAAGACTACAATCATTCTTGAATTCAAAAGAAAAAAAAAGGAGAGATTTCAGAAGAAAAGAAGAAGAAGAGAGGAAGAAAAGAAGCAACACATGAAGGGATTTAGAAAAGAGAGAGAGGGTTGATCAATCAGATCTTCCGACCCACTCTTAATATTTAGCAACACATGAATTGCCCTTATTGCTTACATAGCAAATAAACTAATAATAAAGCTGAAATAACAAGCTGTAACAACAAACTGAAATAACTACCAATAACAACAAACAAAACATATGCTATGCTGCCATACGAACACAGTGGGGACCACAGCAGTGGGGTCCACATCAGTGTTCTCTACATGGAGAAATGGAAGCCTTTATGCAATGTACAGTTGGTGAAACCCACAGAACTTATCAATCTGAAAATTATTGGGTTGCCTTTCCATCTATGGAAGATGGAGGTATTCAGGAAAGTTGCGAAGCTATGTGGAGGCGAGATGGTTTCCTTTGATGCTTCCAACCTGAGTGCCATGCAGATTAATGTAGCTGGAGCAAAGCCAGAGCTTATCCCAAGGTCTTTGGATTTAACTTCAGATAATGTAGAACTCAGGGTTTGGATTGCAACTTCTACAGAAGCTAGATGGTGGAGATTGGGGAGGAGTGGGGAAGACGAAGATGACGTGGCCTCCAAGGTTCGAGTTAACACTGGGAAGGAAACTGTAAAAGCAAGGGATAGGAAAGCAGTACCCCAGTCTTCCACTTTAATTGGCAAATCAGAGGATCGGACTAGGACTTTTGCTCAGGTAGTAACGTCCAAAGGTGGAGAAAGTCTGTCAGAAGACTTTTTGAATTTGAACAAGTGTCCAAAGGTGGGGACAGGTGGAGTTAGATTGGAACAGCAACCAGGTGGATTGTCATTTGATATGGCCCAGGCCTGCAGTCAGGGAACCAATACTAAACTTTTAAAAAGATTGGGTCAATTTCAAAATTATAAGGATGGGCCAACGGTAGAAGTGAGGGGTACTGGTGGGCCCAATCTTAAACTTCAAGTGGATGGGCCTGGAAATAAGACTCCAACAGCAACTCATATTGCATCTTCTTCCTCCCAAGGTTTGGATTGTTTTCAGATTCAGTTTTTGGTTACTAACTCTGTTTCCCCAAGTCCTGTGTGTGTCTGGCCTACAGGTGATTCCAGCCCAGCTTTAAAGTCTGCCAATTCGTTTGATTCGGGACAAGTGACAGAGGTAGTGGGGGAGATAAATTCAGAAGCAGAAGAGAGAGAACTAGGAGACAAAATTTGGGAATTAATCTTGGAACTATTTAGAATCAGAATGGAAGAGGAGCTGAATGTGAAAGAGGGTAGGGTTGAGGAGGAGATTATTCAATTTCCCAATACAGTGGAGAAAAGTGGATACAGTGGAAAATCAAAAGGACAACGGAAAAAGAAGAAGGGATCAGGTAAGAAACTAGAAGGAAATGAGAAGGTGGAAGAGTCTAGTAAGAAGGTAGGAGAGCTTTCTAAGAAGAGGAAGAAGAAAAAGCTGAGTGAGGTGGAGAGGTTGAAGAGTGGGGTGGTTTATGATAAAGCGAGTGGGGGTAGGAAGGATAGAAAAAAGGAGTAAAGAGGGTGGTTTGGTTGGGGCTACCTGAAATGTTTGTCCATGAAGTTAATAAGCTGGGATGTAAGAGGTTTTGGGGAGTTCAAAGAAAAGGCGAGTGATCAAAGACTTCTTGAGAAGAGAAAATCCAGATGTGGTCTTAATACAAGAATCAAAACTGTCTGAAGTGGACAAGAAATGGGTGAGGAGCATTTGGTCAACAAGAAATTTGAGTTGGGCCTTTGCACAATCGTGTGGAGCTTCAGGGGGAATTATTACTTTATGGAGAAATGAAGACTGAGAGTGTGAAGAAGAATTAGTTGGGAACTTCTCGGTGTCAATAAAATTGAAGAGAAAGGAAGATGGGTGAGCTTGGGTGCTAACTAATGTCTATGGTCCCACCTCTTACAGGGAAAGGGAAGGTTTCTAGGAAGAACTAGCAGCTGTTAGGGGTTTGTGGGATGGCCCTTGGTGTTTGGGTGGGGATTTCAACGTAATAAGATTCTTAAACAAGTCCAATAACCCCAGTCATAGGATTACATCTAGCATGAGGAAGTTTAATATCTTTGTGGAGAATTTTGCATTGCGGGACCTCCCTCTTCAGCAAGCAAATTTTACCTGGTCAAACTTCCAAGAAAACCCTACCTATTGTCGATTGGATAGGTTCCTCTTTACAGTGGATTGGGAAGCTGAATGGGGGATTTTAGGTGTTACAGCATTGTCGAGACCTATTTCAGTTCATTGCCCAATCAGGTTGTCTCAAGAAAGACTAGATGGAGGCCCGTGCCCTTTTAGGTTTGAAAACATGTGGTTACTTCATCCAGAGTTTCTAGCTAAGGTAAAAGAATGGTGGGAAGTGGACCAAGTGGAATTCCGATGGAAGGGGTATAGGTTTTACAAGAAACTACAACTATTGAAAGCTAGACTCAAGATTTGGAATAAAGAGGTTTTTGGTAGATTAGAGCAAAGGAAAGTGGAAATCAGTCAAAGAGTGCAGGAGCTAGATGGACTAGGAGCTGAAAGAAGGTTGGGGGAAGAGGGTAGGGTGGAAAGATGGAATTTGAAACAGGAACTGGAAGATCTTCTTAGGAAGGAGGAGATAAGTTGGAGGCAAAAATCCATGTGCAAATGGCTAAAGGAAGGGGACATCAATACAAGGTTTTTTCATTCGTTGGCAAATGGGAGGAGAAGGAAGAGTTCTGTTTCAAAATTGGAGTGGGATGGGCAATTGCTGACAAGGGAAGATGATATAGCTCAAGCTTTGGTTAATCACTTCAAATTAGTGTATGACAACCCAGGGAGACCTAGTGAGAGCTTAGAGGACTTGGAGTGGAGGGTGGAAAATAGTCTCTTATTGGAATCTTTGGAAAGAAGATTTGAGGCCCAAGAAGTGAGAAATGCAATCTTCTCCATGGGTCGAGCTAAAGCTCCTGGGCCTAATGGTTTTTCGATGGCCTTTTATCAAGATTGTTGGGAGATAATTAGAGAGGATTTGTTGGAGGTTTTTGAAGAGTTCTATGAGAGAGGCAAATTTAACTCGGGAGCAAATGCAACTTTTATTGCCTTGGTTCCTAAGAAGAAGGACGCTCTCCAACCAAAGGATTTCAGACCTATAAGCCTGGTGGGAAGCATGTATAAGATCATCTCTAAGGTTCTAGCGCTAAGATTAAAAAAGATCCTCCCGTCTCTAATCTCACTGTATCAAGGGGCCTTTGTAGAAGGAAGACAAATTGTAGATCAATTACTTATTGCCAATGAATGTGTTGAGGTGAAGAGGAGGAGAAAGGAAAAGGGGTTGGCTTGCAAATTGGATCTTGAAAAGGCATATGACATGGTGGACTGGGATTTTTTATTAGAGGTTCTCAAGTGGAGAGGGTTTGGGGAGAGATGGTGCAGTTGGGTAAAGGGATGCATTTCTTCATGTCATTTCTCAATATTGGTGAATGGTGTAGCTAGGGGTTTCTTTCCTGCAAAGAGGGGTATTAGGCAAGGATAAGAGGTCGGAGGATTGGTAGGGAGGAGGTGGTGGTCACACACTTACAATTTGTAGATGACATCATCTTGTTTTGTGACAGGGAGGAAGGGGAATTACGGAACTTAAAGAGTCTAGTGCTTCAATTTGAAAGGAAGTCCAATCTTAAAGTGAACTGGGGAAAAAGTTGTGTGGCAAGGCTCAATCTAGGGAGAGAGGAGGTGGATTCCCTAGCTAGGATTTTGGGGTGTGAAGTGGGGGGCTGGCCTTTACGATATTTAGGGCTACCACTTGGAGGGAACCCAATGGTTGAGAGTTTTTGGTACCCTGTAATTGAACGATTCTCCAAGAGGTTAGCAAATTGGAAGAGGAATTACATCTCTTTAGGGGGTAGGATAACCTTAATCAAGTCAACCTTAGCCAACCTACCAGTTTATTTCTTGTCTACCTTTAGAGTACCAATGAAAGTAGCTAACCAGTTAGAGAAGATAATGAGGGATTTCTCGTGGGAACCAGGGGATACTAAGAAGGATCACTTAGTGAAGTGGGAGGTGGTTTCTAGGAGTAGGGATGATGGAGGCCTTGGGTTAGGAAATATAAGATTAAGAAACATGGCTTTGTTGGGGAAATGGATTTGGAGACTACCAATGGAGCATGACAGACTTTGGTCTACATTGATTGTTAGTATTCATGGATTGGCAGATAACAGTTGGGATGCAGGACTCGACCTTGGGGCTTCTCAGTGTTTTCCTTGGAAAGCTATTCAAGGTATTTTGCCTCTTATGCTTCCTTATTTCAAATATGATGTCTGCGCTAGAAATAAAGTCTTGTTTTGGGAAGATGTTTGGGTTGGTGAAAACTCCCTTAGAGATAGATTTCCTTCTATTTACTCCTTGTCTGAAAACAAAAGAAAAGTGATCTCTTCAGTGTTTGTTGATAACTCCTGGGATTTGGGCTTGAGAAGAGGTCTAAGGGATTCTGAAATGGGGATGGTTAATGATTTGATCACTCAGTTAGGGGAAGTCTTTCTTGATCAGTTCTGTAGAGATAGCAGAATTTGGAAACCTTCCCCTTCTGGTTTTTTCAATTGCTCTTCTTTCTATAACATTTTGCTTCAGACGTCTAACCTTGTAGGGAACTTTCCTTCAAAGGAGGTGCGGGGTAGCCCTGTACCCCCTAAAATTCAGGCCTTTTGTTGGGAAGTGGTACTCCAAAAAATCAACACATTGGATTTATTGCAGAAAAAGAGGCCAAATATGTGCCTCTCCCCCCATGTTTGTTGCCTCTGTTTGGGTTATGGTGAGACAATTTCACATTTACTAATCTTATGTCCCTTTGTGTTCTTTATTTGCTCTTGGTTCTCTTCTCTCTTTGGCTGCAGGTGGACTCCCTCCTCAAGCGTGGTGAACCTCTTTGATCCAACTTTTTATAGGCAACCAACGGTTCGTGGAAGGATTATGTGGAGAGCCACTAGAGCTGTTGTATTGTGGTCAGTGTGGGAGGAAAGAAAAAATAGGATCTTTAAAGGCAGATGTAGATCCAAGGAAGAGGTTGTGGAAGGAATAACTACTAAGTTTATCCATTGGTTGAAATCCTGTGATCTTTTTAAGGATTTCTCAGTTGAAGACATTTATAGAAGTTGGGGTATTGTGGCATCTACTACTACTTCCAAAGCTATGATATAGGAAGTTTGGTACCCACCGGCATAACAAAGGGTGAAACTGAACTTTGATGGAAGCTCTATAGGTAATCCAGGCCCATCTGGTATAGGAGGTGTTTTCAGAGATAATTAAGGCAAGATAATGGCTTTGTTTTCAGGTCCAATAGGAGTTGGAGATTCCTTAAGAGCGGAAATCTTGGCACTACATCAAGGTGTAAAACTGGCCAAACAGTTGGGGCTACAACAAATTGAGATAGAGGGAGACTCCAAGTTGGTAATTGGGTGGATGCAATCAGGGCAACTGGGAATTTGGCAATATAGACAGCTGATAAGGGAAATTTTTAGCATAACAAGGGAGGTGGGTGTTTGGTTCAAGTGGGTAAGGAGATCAGCAAATGGTTTTGTTGACGCCCTAGCAAAACAAGGGACTGTAAGGGAGTCTTTTTTGGGCAATGCTTTAATGTTTGATGTTTATTGGATCAACCTTTTCTAATAAGGGTTGAATTCTGTATTTCAGATTAATTTATCTCTAATGAAAGTTATCGTTTCTGATAAAAAAAAGAGTTTTACACCAATGGTTGAAGTAAAAAACACATCAATTTTTTTCGATGTAAAAGCTCTCTATTTCTCTCATCGATGAAAAACTCCTCCCGAGACTCGTTACACGTCTCTCTTTTCCATCTCCTTCCCACCACTCCAATGGTCAAGGGGCACCATTGTCCCCGTCTCTGCCATGCTTGATTTTACATATCTACTCTCTTCAGGCAATCTTCCAAGATTGGGTGTTGCGTATGCCGGTAACATGTACACTCGATCAAAACTCCTAGCTAAAATTTGGATGCATTGATGGGCTCTCAAGACCAAGTGAATTCTTTCGAGAGAAGGAAATCTCCAGAGGAGGAGCCCCAACCCTTGTATTACCAGAGACATACCTCGTCGACCCAAGGATTTGCTTCCCAAAAATCTTCCTTGGCAACAAATCTCTCGAAACATAAAAAAAATGGATTCTGAGAAAAAATAGTCTAGGTTATTGACGCTTGAACGATCCCTGTGTTAATCGCAACGGACCTATTAACCCTCGTTATATTCAATGTGAATGTCCCGACACCCATGGCTTCTGTTGCCAATGGCTCTTTAACCTACATATGATGGAAAATAAACTCGACTTCTAGTCTTAAATAACATAAATAAATCATTTTCTAGTACGGACTTTAAAAAAGTCTCCCTTGGCAAAACTAAATATAAAAAAAAATATAACAAATTAGAGAACTAATCTTAATTGAATTTATTTAAACCGTAGTGATTTGTAGAAATCATATAAAACGTAAGATTTATGAATCAAATCATAGGGTTCAAACAAAAATCATAAGATTTTTGCAAAAAAGGATTTGGACATAAAATGCGAATCGAAACCCTTGGGATTCATGATGAGGTGCCCAAAAAAGGAACAGAATCTTGCAAAAGTGTACAAGGGCAATTGCGATCTAGACACTTTGGGAAGAAAGAAATGCAAGAATTTTTTAAGAGGAAGAGAGAAACGGGGAGACATTAATTGATACATTACTCTAAGAGTAGTACATTGGGTGAAGACAATGAAACCCTCTTCAGACTTCACAATAGATGGTATCATCAGAAATTGAGGTGTAGTAGGGTCCTCGCCTAAAAAATTAAAAGCAAAAAAAGGACTGAACACCTCCAGATAATGGGTGGCTGAAGTTGAACTTTGATGGAAGTAGCATGGGTAATCTTGGGAGTTGAGAGGTTGATGATTGAAGGTGACTCATAGGTGGTAGTCAGCTGATTAATAAGGAAAAGAATGTGGTGTGGAATTTCAGAAATGAATTCAGGGGGTTCAAGTGGCTTTCAAAAGATGTGTAGATACAAGTGAAATGGGTATAGAGGTTAGCCAACTCTTTGGTCAATGGTCTAGCCAAACTAGGGGTCAATAGAAAGCAAGTTTTTAAAGGGTGTGGTAGGGTTGAATAGTGGTGACCATCCTCTTACCATTGTATTCACAACCTCTTGTTGTAACTGTTTTAATCTTTATTGAATGAACTCCTTTCTTTGTTGCTGATAAAAAATAAAATTGACTCTTAAGGTTTGATAGAATTTCTTGAATTAGTTTAACTTGGAAAAATTCACACTATTCATCTTTCCTAATATGATTCTTATCTAACCAATGAAAATCCTTTGGTATCTCCTCCCTTCGCAATATGATGGATCTTTTGGAAGGAAAGGAAATGCTAGTTTTGATAATTTTACCATTCCCATTCAATAGGTAAATAGGCAAGAGAGGGGGTATCAAGAACTCTACCAGTGTGAGCTTGTCTTACACCACAGGTCCCAAACCCAGATAAAGGAGGAGGGTTGTGTCATGTTGCCAGTAGGCATAAAACTTTTGCCAAACTCCTGTGGTCATGGATCCTGATTTGCCTTTCCTTGCTCATTATAGGGCATTTTGGCACTAAATAAAATAGAATGGTGAAACAGGATTCATGTAACCGACCCATATAGTTAGGATAAGGCTTAGATGATCATGATGCTGATGAGAGGGTATCAAGGTTACCATTAGTAGAAAAGTTTAGACAACCTGTTTTCATATAAAAACTGTAAAAGAAAGAAGAAAAGAAAGAGAAGAAAAGGTTTCAGCTGTGAAAGAGAGAGAAGAGAGATAGAAGAGAATGGGAGAAGCTCAGAATTAGGTCTGGCCGCCACTTTCATTAGATTATATACTTATAAATAAAAGAGAGTACAAAGACAAGTATGCCCTTAGTAAGTCAACTACTTGTGAGAACTTAAAAACACTCTTAACTTAAAACATAAACTAATGGGCCTAAGGCCCATTAACTTCCTAACTATGCTATGTAAATAAAAACATATTATATCAGCCCAAAACTCAACACTCCCCCTCAAGTTGGGAATAAATGTCACACATTCCCAACTTGCGTAGATCATGCTCTAGCTCATTTCTTGCAACTTCTTTTGTAAGAATATCAGCAAACTGCAAGTCAGATGCAACATATGGCAAGCAAACTTCTCCAGATGTCACCCTTTCTCTTATAAAGTGTCTATCCACTTCTATACGCTTCGTCCTATCATGATGAACTGGGTTGTAGGCAATGTTAATTGCTGCCTGATTGTCACAATATAGTATCATAGGTTCTTTGGCCTCAACTCCAATCGTCCTATCATGATGAACTGGCTCTGTATTCAACTTCTGCACTTGACCTTGCCACAACTGTCTGTTTCTTACTCTTCCATGACACTAAATTACCTCCAACAAGAGTACAAACTCCTGATGTAGATCTCCTGTCATCTAAACACCCTATCCAATCAACATCTGTGTAAGCCTCTAACTTCAAATGTCCATGGTCAGCAAACAATATGCCTCTACCTGGGTGTCCCTTCAAATAGGAAAGTATCCTGTCAATAGCCTCCCAATGCTGAACTCGTGGGGCATGCATGTATTGACTCACCACAGTTACTGCATAAGAGATGTTTGGTCATGTCATGCATAAGTAAAGCAACCACCCCACTAACCTTTGATATCTTCCAACATCCTTCACTAGTTCATCCTCTAAAGCATTTATCCTGTGGTTCTGATCAATAGGTGTATCAGTTGCCCTTGCCCCAAGTTTTCTTGTCTCCTATAGTAGATCTAGAACATACTTCCTCTATGAGATGAAGATCTCATGCTTGGACCTTGCCACTTCAATGCCCAGAAAGTACTTCAGCTCCCCAAGATCCTTAATCTCAAACTCTTTGTGCAGATTCTTCTTCAAGTATCAATCTCACCTAAATCATTTCCTGTGACTACAATGCCATCCACATACAATATCAAAACTGACACCAATGACCCCCTCCTCTTCACAAAAAGATTATGATCAAATTGAGTTTGAGTATAGCCAAACACAACCAATGCACTTCTAAACCTATCAAACCAAGCTTTGGGTGGTTGCTTTAAACCATATAGAAACTTCTTCAACCTGCATACTTTTCCTTTTTCCACATTATTGTAGAAGACAACTGGAAGGTCCATATACACCTCCTCCTACAAGTCCCCATTGAGAAAGGCATTCTTCACATCAAGTTGGAAGAGTGGCCAAGAGTATATAGCTACTAGTGATAGAAGAATCTGAACTGAACTCATCTTTGCCACTGGTGCAAAAGTTTCCAAGTAATCTATACCATAAGTCTAAGTATACCCTTTTGCAACCAGCCTTGCCTTGTACCTTTTTATACTCCCATCAGCCTTGTACTTCATTGTATAAACCCATCTGCATCCAATTGTCTCATTGCCATCAGGCAAATCCACAATCTCCCCTGTTTGGTTTTTAATCAATGTTTTCATTTCCTCCTGCATAGTTGTCTTCCACTCAGGTTTGGAGAGAGCCTCACTAACACTCCTAGGTATAGACACAAAGTCAAGGGAGGAAAGGAAGGTTTGGTAGGAAGGGGATAATCCACTGTAGGAAAAATAGTGTGAGATGCAATGAGCAGTACACTTCCTTTTCCATTTTCTGGGGGTTTCGATGGAGGGGATGGAAGCTGAAACAGTAAAGTTTTTGGAAGGGATTGAGCAAAGAGTTCTTATGGAGAGGGGGAAAATGGTGGCAAAAAAAGGAGGAACAAACTCAAAGAGAAATAAAGAAATGATGAGACTTACTTGGGGTCTGAATGACAAGGTGGGGAGTAGTGAAGGGGCAGCAAGGGGGTGTAAGAAGGTTTGAGGCGGGGGGGAGGGTGGTTGGTTGTTTCTAATAGTGTTCTCCATGGATTTAAAAATTTTATCTTGGAAAGTGTTAAAGTTCGGCCTACCCTAGAAGTCTGTTTTGTTTGTTAGCTGTAAAGTAAACAGCAAGAAGGAAGAAAGAGGAAGGAGAAGAGAAAAGGTCTGGTTCGAAATTAGGAAAAAGTCAACCCTAGTTTCGGCCAGACCTGTTATTATATTATTAATGTGGTTGGAAAAGACATAAGTGCCCTTATTTAAGTAAGAGGCACTCGAACTAACATAATAGTACACATCAGCACTCTCAACAGGTACAAAGACCAAAATACCCCTTCACTAACAGAAAGTAAGAGGTTTGGGTTCGGGAAGGAGAAGATTGGTGGTTTGTGACTCTTTGAAGGTGTCGAAGTCGAAGATTGTCCTGCTCCAAGAAACAAAGTTGGAGAAGTTGGATGCTGCTATTATCCAAAGTATTTGGGGGGAAGGTCAGATTAGGTGGAAGGCAAAGGCAGCTTTTGGGAGTGCAGGGGGCCTTCTGAGTCTTTGGGATCCTTCTTTTTGTAGCCTAGTTTCTAGCAGAGTTGGAAATTTCTCAATTTCTTTAGTTCTGGAGCTTCATGATGGCAATGCTATCCAAGTTACAAATGTTTATGGACCAACAGTTTCAAATCTTAGGGTGGTTTTCTAGGAGTTATCAGATATGAGAGGCTCTCTAACCCATCCTTGGGTCATTGGTGGTGATTTTAATGTGACTTTGTTGGTGGAAGAGAAAAATACAAGGAGTGGAAGAACAGTGTTGATGAGGTTGTTTGCTGATTTTATTAATAATATGGAACTTATGGATATCCCTATTCAGGGCAACAGATTCACCTGGACCAATAATCAAGAAAATCCCACCCTTGTAAGGCTGGATAGATTTTTGGTATCTTCAAATTGGGATGATATCTTCCCTGATTTTAGGCAGGTTACCCTCCCTAGACCTGTTTCTGGTCATAGTCCTATTCAACTTATATGTGGTCATCGTGAGAGAATCAGAGCTCCTTTTAAATTTGAAAATGCCTGGTTTGAGGATGACAAGCTTATTCCTTTGATGAAATCTGTGTGGAATGAGCTTCAGGTAGAGGGTTCAAGCTCTTTTATCTTGGCAAAAAAAACTGGGAGCTATCAAAGGAAAATAAAAAATTTGGAATTTGGAGAATAGATTGAACTCGGGTAATGAAAAGAAAGATTTATTGAGTACCATTGAAGAGATTGATAGAGTTGAAGAGGTGGGTCCCTTATCTGAAGAGTTGAGGCTGAAGAGATCCCAAGCAAAAAACATTTTTGATAAGTTGGCTGTAAAGGAAGAAATTAAGTGGAGACAAAGAGCTAAAACCACTTGGTTAAAGGAGGGTGACAAAAATACGCACTTCTTTCACGAAATGGCAAACGCCTGAGCTAGAGTTTCCACAATCAACAAGCTGGTGTGGGAAGATAGGAGTGGGGAATCATGTACAAAGATTAAGTCAGTAGCAACCTCCTTTTATAAAAATCTCTATAAGGAAAATTGGACCTACCCTTTCCTATTGACCTTCCTTTCAAGCAGCTGAATGAAGATCAAAAACTTTGGCTTGAGAGACCCTTCACAGAGGAGGAAATTAGGGCAGCAATTAAGAAGTTAGAAGGTGATAAATCACCTGGGCCGGATGGTCTTACAAACCTTTTCTACTTAAAATGTTGGGATTCTGTGAAAAAAGACTTATTGAATGTGTTCTAGGCTTTTCGTTCAAATGCCTCTCTGCAAAGAAGTTTGAATGCCACATTTATTACTCTCATTCCAAAGATTGAAGGGGCTGTGAACATTAAAGATTTTAGGCCAATCAGCCTCCTGCACAGTTTCTATAAAATCCTGGCTAAAGTTCTGGCAGAAAGAATGAAAGAGGTGTTAGGCAGTGTAATTTCTAATAACCAAAGTGCATTTGTTCCGGGGAGGCAAATGGTAGACTCAATTCTCATTGCTAATGAGTTGATAGATTCTAGAAGAAGAGAGGGAACCCCGGGTGTGATTTGTAAACTTGATATTGAGAAAGCATATGACCATGTCAATTGGAATTGCTTGGATCTGGTGTTGGAAAAAATGAATTTTAGGCAGCAATGGAGAAATTGGATTAGAGTTTGTGTTAAGACCCCTAAATTTTCAATCCTAATTAATGGCCAATCTACGGGGTTTTTTGGCAGTTCTAGAGGCTTGAGGCAGGGAGATCCTCTTTCCACTTTGCTGTTATCTGTGTCATGGAAATTCTCACTCTTTTTAGTAAAAAGGCTGCAGATTCTAGGTATTGGGATGGATTTGCAATCTCCCATGGAAAGGAAAAATTCAATATCCTCCAATTTGCAGATGATACCCTATGTTTTGTTGATGCATCTCTGATTCAGTTGGAACCAATGCTTGGGATTCTGAGCTGGTTTGAAGTGGTGTTTGGTCTCAAAGTTAATCTGAGTAAAAGTCAGATCATCCCTATGGGCCATGTCTCAAATTTAGAAGAATGTGCAGAAGTGATGGCTTGTCAAATCGGTTTTTCTCTTGGTAAGGTATTTGGGGCTACCTCTTGGGGTTAAATACTCTTCCTCCTCGACCTGGGTTTCAATTATTGAGAAATGGAGAAAAAAATGTCTTCTTGGAAGGCAAAATATCTGTCATTTGGGAGTAGAGTGATGTTGATTGAGAGTACCCTTTCTAACCTCCCTACTTATTTCCTCTCTTTTCCCCATCCCAAACAAAATAGCAAATAGGCTGGAGCAAATTCAAAGGAACTTTTTATGGAGGGGATGAGAAGATGAAAAGAAGATTCACATTGTAAAGTGGGAGCAAGTGTGTCCCCCTAAGGAAGTTGGTGGATTGGGAATAAGAAATCTGAAGAAATTTAATTCTGCCCTTCTCAGTAAATGGTTATGGAAATTTGCTACTGAAAGGAATGCATGGTGGAGAAACCTTATTGCGGTGAAGTATGGGATGGAGTGGGGTGATTGGAGATCTAAGGATCCTCATCCAAGAGGGGGCAGATCTCTCTAGGCAGGCATATTGAAGAATCTTCCTATCCTCTTGGATGGGATCAGACTTAAGGTGGGTAAAGGGGATAGAATTAAGTTTTGGAAGGACCCCTGGTGTTTAGAGGGCTCCTTGGCAGATGCTTTCCCCCTCCTTTTCCAAATCTCTGTGAATCAAGATTCTTCAGTAGCTAAGAATTTTAATGTTTCTGGTGATTCCATTATTTGGACTCCTCCTTCTAGGAAAAGTTTGTTTGATTGGAAGGTGGAAGAGTATGTGGCGTTGTTGGGGCTGCTTCAATGTCAGATGATAGATTTGAGTCAGGAGGATGAATGGAGCTGGAAATGGAATGCAGATGGTTGTTTCTCTGTTAAATCCTTGGTTCTTAAGTTGTATAGGTCAGGTCAGGTGGATTTCCCTGCCAATTAGATTTGAATCCAACTAGTCCCTTCAAGATTAATTTTCTGGTTTGGACAATGGCTCTTGATAAATGTCTAACTAAAGTTAATCTGGAGAGATGTGGCATTCAGATTCTGGATCATTCTTGTGGTTTGTGTGGAACTCTTGCAGAAACTATAGAGCATTTGTGTATCCACTACCCAGTTTCTTCTATGGTATGGGGGCATTTCCTAAAGGCTTTGGAGATTAGTTGGGTTATGCCAAAATCAGTGAAGGAGCCGTTGAACTGTTGGAGAATTGAGGGCCTCAGCAAGAAAGGAAAGCTTGTATGGAGTACCATTCCAACAGTTGTGTTATGGTTCATTTGGATTGAGAGAAACAACAGAATTTTCCGTAGTAAATTTAAAAGCCCGGATGAAGTAGAGTTGTGGGCAAGTTATTCTCTTGGGTGTCGGTGACTGAGGAGTTCAAACATCAGAGTCTGTCTCTTTTGTTTTGTTCTCAGTCCTGGATGAGTTTGTAATTTGATTTGTGCCCAGGCAGTCTTAGTGGTCTGGGTTTTGATGTATTAATCATCGTTTTCTATGCTAAATAATGTACTTTACCTTTTTCCAAAAAAGGGTAGTAGTATCAATAGGAACTAAACCATCGGGGGGAACAAGAGGCATACTTGGGTCTATGTCAGTCAAACCTGGAATCTCCAACAAGCCGATAGGGAGTGACGTGGGTTCCTCTACTATGGAATCAACCTCCTTGTGAGAGACATGACAGAATGGAGGTGGCAAAGTGGGTGAGATAGGTAGGTCAGACACTGGAGTAGACGAAGGAGCTGGAACAAGAAGTGGTATAGATTGCTCACTTCATTCTCCAAAGCACTCCCCTTGAGAAGAACCCCCCGAGAAAAAAGGTGACATCCATAGTAACATATCGACTCCCGGAGACTGGATCATAACAACAATACCCCTTCTGATTTCCTGCATACCCAAGGAAGACACATTTCTTCGCCTTAGGATCCAATTTTGAGTGGTGAGAACCAAGAACATGGACAAAGCATACACATCCAAACACCCTTAGAGGAATATGGAATGTCTCCCCCTCAGGAAAAAGAAGGCTGAACAGAGTGCTATATCCAAGAACACGAGAAGGCACCCGGTTAATCAAGAATACTGTTGTAAGAACTGCATCACCCCAAAAACGAACTAGAACTGTAGAGCTCAACATCATGCTTCTTGCTACTAACACAATATGTTTGTTCTTCCTTTTTGCTACACCATTCTTTTGTGGAGTGTATGTACAACTGCTTTATTGGATAACTCCATGCTCCAATAGGTATGATGCCATGTTTTTTTCAAAGTATTCCTTGGCATTGTCTAATCTAAAGACTTTCACTCGTACCCCAAACTGTCAGCACCATCTAATGGAATTGTTGAACCAAAGACGATACCTCATCACGAGATCTCATCAAATATATCCAAGAGTACAGAGAATAATCATCCACAAACAGAAGAAAATACCGATAGTCGCCCATAGAGGAAACATGGTATGGCCCCCACATATCAACATGAATAATATAAAAAACAGAAGAACATCTTTCATTACTTGCTTTAAAGGAATGTCTACAAAGCTTTCCAAGTTGATAGCCCTTACACTCCAAACTGGACAAACTGACAGACTCTAGAGAGGTTGCAGTAGGTGGCCTTGATAAATCACCAACCACTGCCATATTCACATTTCCCTTCTTATTTCTGAGCTGGCTTGGTACAAGGTGTGGGTAAAGCTTCTAGCAGTTATCTCAGGTATGTTTGGGTAGTCACAGATCAGGTCCCTTTTGTCCTCCTTCCTCGGTTCATTTCCACCCCTGTCCCCACTCGGCTTAGGCTTCACTGTGCTAACCATAGCTGACTGCTTAAGGCCTGTTCCTCATCATCACATTCCTCCTACTCTCCTCTCCAAACACAAAAGCATATGCCTGGGAGAGAGTTACATTGTCTCAGGAAAGAATATGTTGTTGTGCAATATTATACTGAGGGTTAAGTCTAGCTAAAAACTCAAAAACCCTATTCTTCTCTACCAGCTTCTGATAAGTTGTTGCATCTTTGCTACTTTTCCAAACCACAGTCTCCAAATGATTTATCTCCTACCATAAGGTTTTGAGGGCTGAAAAATAAATAGCAACAAACTTATCTCCCTGTCTAGTAGCAATCACTTGGTTTCTCAACTGATAGTCTCTAACAACATTCCCATTCTGTGAATAGGTTTCTGCTACTCCATCCCAAATCTCCTTAGTTGTGTTAGCCCATAAAAAGTTCTTGCTTATATGAGGCAACATGGAATTACACAGTCAAGTCGTCACCATGTAGTTCTCCTCTACCAACCAGGAGTGGTTAGTTTCAGGTTTCTTTTCCTCACGGGTGACATACTCCAATTTTCCATGAGCACCAATGGCCATCTTTGCAAATTGTGACCATTCTAAGTAGTTTGTACCATCCAATTTGATTGTAGTGATGGCTCCGGCCCCGAAGAGATCTCCAACACCTCCTTCCTTGTATCTCATTTCTCTTGTAAATTTGTTTTCAACTCCACAACCCTCCATAACTCCCATAATAGATTAGGAAATCAATTTGAGATAAAAAGAAAGGTATTTATCTCCTCTAGAAACCTCAAACACCCTCCCAGAACCCTAGAAGCACCTCCCTCCAAATATTCCTTTTTTCGTGGGAGCGGGAGAAGAGAGAGAAGAGGTTGTCGCTCCCTCCAAAGACCTCCAAAAAGGCTGGGACTTGAACCGTCCCCTTCAGAAAACCTCAAGGAACCCTAGAAAACTAGAGTGCCACTTCCTAGGTCAAAATTGAAGAGTCCTACTAAAATAGGACTCTCCCCCTTTCTCCAGTTCTTGCTGATTTTGGTGTAAAACCCTAGACCAGCTACAAGGGATTGCAATTCCACTAAAATATCCAAAAACTAGGCTTACATGAAGTCTTCGATCAGCCCTTTACCTTATCATGCAGTCGGACGATCTAGGGCTGCATGATGGAGAAGCTCAAGAAATCTTTAAACTTGCTCTAAAACCAAGTAGAAAAGTTTGGACAATCTGTTTTGATATAAAAACTGTGAAAGGAAAGAGAACAAAAGGTTTCAGTTGAGAAAGAGAGAGAAGAGAGATAGAAGAGAATGGGAGAAGCTCAGAATTAGGTCTGGCCACCCCTTTCATTAGATTATATACTCATAAATAAAAGAGAGTACAAAGACAAGTATGCCCTTAGTAAGTCAGCTACTTGTGAAAACTTAAAAACACTTTTAACTTAAAACATAAACTAATGGGCCTAAGGCCCAATAACTCCCTAACTATGCTATGTAAACAAAAAACATGTTATATCAGCCCAAAACTCAACACCATTTTTAGGTCCTGTTGTAGTATAAAGGAATTTGTCTTTTTGTTTTTTAATCATTAAGAATTTTATTTTTCTTGTTTGAGGATTACTTGAATAAGGTCATTTTTCTTTGTTTTGATTTATTGTGAATTTTATAGTCTAGCTGCTATTTACCTATACAAAACAACTGATAAAGTCACTTTTTTTTTCGTTTGGAATAGTCTCCTTATATTCTTTTAACAATGCAAATATTTTCATAATTTACTAGTAAAAGATAATAGCTGAGCAATTCTTTAACCGTCAATGTCATTTCATTAGAAAGCATACCTAAAGCATTTAAATTTGGATATTTATTAAAAAGAATTGATTTAAGCTTACAAGATACCTATGAACCAATTTTATCCAACTTGGATTCCACTAAACAAATTGGATTTATATGGGGTCAAGTAGGGAATCTCCTAGTTGGAGGAATCCTGTGGCTAATCTGCAGTGTCCATTGGATAATTTGGCACGTTCACTCCTGCAGTCCACTTCAGTCTGTTCTGTATCCGATCTTGTATTGGAGTTTCCCCTTGGTTATATGATCTGTCCAAGGTTGATAAAGTGTAAACTGTAAAGATACTTCAAGATTGTGTTGCAACCATTGCATAATATTAGAATACAAGGGAGTGAAATGGTTATTAGAATGGACATGTTGTTAACTCAGCAATCTGTTTCCTTTTTTTATTTTTATTGGGAGGGGGGATAACTTTTTATCCTTTAGAAGGATTTTATGGTTTATCTTGTTGATGTTTCGGAGTGGGGATTCTGCTCCCCTTTTTCTCTTTTCTTTTGATGTAGTTTTTTCTTATTATCAATAAGAAACCCTGCAAAACGGTTGGTGATTCAACTAACAAGAGATTATAACGTCAAAGTAGTAGAGACATATTTTCATATGAAACAAATTGTACTGGTATGCCTGCCTTTTTGAGTTTCCTGAATTTGTTATGTCAAGCCTAACACCTTGTATAAGTGTCAATGTCCTCATCATATAGCCCTATGTCATCATATTATATCACTATAAATATATAGATTAAAATGAACTCTGAATTTATTTTGGTGTTTGTTTTGTTACTGGTTTTCAGTCTCCTCATTATTCTTTGAATCCTTTTCATTTTTTGACATGCACATAGTAAAAAATAAACAAATAAATGAAATAAAATAAAGTCTTAAGAAGCAATTCAGAAATTCCTTATGTGCAGTAATGGTCCATATACAGCATAGCTTATAGTAACTTGGCTATATAATTGCTCATTCATGCTTCTGAGGATCTAGGAGAGAATCTGTTGCATAGAAGGCCAGAAACCTCTGGAATCTTGGTAGCAAGGTATGTTGCAGTATGGCACCCATCCACCCACTAATGGCTAGACTTATGTTACCCGGATGTGCAAGGATATGGCTGGATACAGTATCAAATATGAAACTTACAATAAAAGTATTTGACATGATACAACACCTTTGTACAGGTATCCAGGTATCATACTACATCACTTGAATGGCTTTCTGTAAAATTTCAGTCACTTTACTAGGGTTACCTGTAAGAGGTCCTTGATTCTAAATTCAGTTGTTGCATTTGTTGCTGAATCCTGGAGAAAATCAGGATCTTACCAAGAGAAGAGAAGAACATTTGGACTAAAATGGGCAGTATAGCTAGTTTATGTCATGTATTGAACATTAGTTGCTGGGGTTTTATTTTTGTTCTTTTTTTCTTAATTGTCTAGATTAGTATGTCATATCTCATATGTAGACATGTAGTTAATAATTTTGATTCTTAGCTTTATAGGTAAAAAGGATTTATACAAATGTTTTATCAAGTTATGGTTTTTGTACATTCTCTCTTTGGTTACAAATAACCAAAACCAATTGCTGTATTGGACATTTTGTCCTACTTCTCTAAAGATTGTTGGAGAGTAATATTTTTAATTCCTTTGCTTTATCAATCAAATAAATCAGATCATTTGTTACTGATTAAAAAAAAAAAAGAAATCCTTCTTCAAGCTCTCTATTTTAATGGTATGGCATGATGCCACCCAAATCTTGATTCATGGTCATTATGATTCCTTTTGTTGTTTAGCAAGGAGGTTAGACTTACCAAGTAGCTTTCTTTGCTTCTTAGAACTTAGGTTCTTGTCTTAATTCCTGTTTTTTGAATTTTGAATTCTTGATTGAAGTTGTTGAACCATGAACATACCTACAGGAGACATATTATCATTAGAAGCCTGATTCTAGAGATTGCTATCCTTAGATCTAACATATCCTACAGAAGATATATATCATTAGAATCCAATAATACATGGTTTGTAGCTCCTTATCTGTCATTGTCGTATGCCAATCCCACCTAGGGATGTCAATGGACCAGATATTGGTCCAATCCAATCTGGTCCAGTATGAGCCCATTACAGATGGACCAGATCCAATCTAATCCATTGAATAATTTGGACCATTCTGGACTGGTCCAATTTAATATTTGGACTATCCAGCCTGTTCAAATTGGTTTTAATTTAGATTGGGTTCACCTAAACCTGGTCCATTGACACCCGTGCTCTTATCGTATGTAAATGGACCCAATATTGGTTCAATCCGACCTAGTCCAATATAAATCCATTATAAATGGACCAGGTCCAACCAATATGTCTTAGTGGTCCATCCAATCCATTCAAATTGATTTTGATTTGGATAGGGTTCAACCCAAACCCAGTCCACCTAATTATTATTATTAAGTTTCATATCCATCCTCTAGCATGGTAGCACTAATGTGGTAGTTGTAACTGTTCAAGATAATGAATAATGAATCACTTAGACAATTTTGGCTTTGAGAGTTGAGCACTTGATGCAGAAGCAAGCAAGTTAAAATTGGAAATTTCTGATTTTTATGTACTTTTTTATTTTTAGGCAGTAGCGGTAAGTATGTTAATAATTTTGCTACAAAAATCATTTTATATGTATGTACTATGAAGGAAAAACATGGTTAATGATTTTTGAAGTGAACTTTATTGTGCTATCATGAGTGGTTTCCCTATACCCTAGAATTATCTTATGTGCTTGTTAAGTGTCCAAGTTCTTTCTTTTCTCTTTTTTTTTTTTCAATGTACCTTTTCTGCAAGCTTTCTGATTCAGCATTGATTTTCTATCATGACCATGGGAAATATCATAAAATTACATCAATAAAGGTTTGATATCGATCATAGATAAATTCTTTTATTAGTTTTCCCAATACCCAGAATTCCCCTTTTGACATTTTTCATCCTTTTGTGTCAAATCACTTCCACATCTCATGCTAGGTTGCCCCCCCCCCCCAGGCTTTAGACTTTTCTTCACAAGACAACATTTGTGTCTTTGTATGCTAGACCTAGAAGCTTTACAAACTTGGTTGCCCCTACAACTTTCTATTATGAACATTCATAGAAAGCTTCTGTTGGATTGAAGTCTTTGTATGTATGAGTATTCGGCTGATAAGAGTTCTTATTAGCCTATACTTAAGTTTAAGTTGTCCTGTACTGGGCCTTTGTTAATGGGCCTAATCCTGTTTAATGTTTTAAGTTGTCTGGGTGTCCCATCACTAATCAGGGGCATTCTAGTAACTTCCTGTATCATTGTACTACACCATAATATAAATAATAGTACTGTCGACTGAGTAGATAGTTCGACATTCCTGCATCTTTTCTTCTTCTTCTTCTCTTTTCTGCTACTTCGGCTACAGTAATTTAGCTTTCATGGTATCAGAGCATTAGCTTCTTCCTGGTTTCAGCCGGCACACACTCTCTTCTCTTGTTGTCTTTTCATCTTCTCTCTCCCTTTTCTGGGTTGCTGTAGAGAAGACCTAGGGGTGTAAGAGTAAAGCAAGTTCGAACCTAAGGTTTCTCTTGGTTGTGGGACTCAAGGGAAGTAAGACCCAGAAGTAGATGTCCTACTAGGTTATTTCCAGCAAATAGTAACTATTTGGCTACTAAGAGAGGTCTGTGTAGGACAGACCTAGTTGAGGACTGATTTCAGCAGTCCTAGCACTAGCTGAAAGGGGCTTAGCTACTTCTACAGTTACAGCTTCGGTGCTCCAGCAAGACTCGCACAGACTTAGCTTCTTCTACAGAGCCTACTGTTCACTTGCTACTGTTGCGGCCTCGAACTGTTCACTCACTACTGTACCCGAACTGTTGCAGTTTTTGGTTCAGCCCAAGTGAAGTCTATCTAGTGTTCTACCAGCACTGTGAACACTTCTACCATCATAGCAATGTGGCAAACAGCTCCAAGTTCAGGGTGGTTATCAGTCCGAAACCCCTCACCACTGCTGTGAGATTACCTAGGGAGTTGCCAGCTCCAGATTGTTCAGCACTGTGAACCCTAGTTGAGGACTGATGTCAGCAGTCCTAGTATTGGCCGCAAGGAAGGGCACTCTCTTTACAGTTGCAGTACTCAAAGTTCAAGTGGAGTCTGCATAGCACAATAGTTGAGAACCCTTAGCTTCAGGTCGGTTACCAGCCCAGAACTCCTTGCTTGCTGTTGTAACTGAACTGTTTCAGAACTGTGACAGTCTCGGCAAGTCTGAAACTGTGTCGAGTGCTGTCAGAACCTGCTGTGGTCATTTCAGCTAATCAGATCTGCTCCAGAACTGGTTCAGAACCTTCAGAACTGCTTCGGCTAGTCTCAATCAGTGTCACCTACACAGTGGCTGCAGTCAAGATGTCTTCAATACCCAGAGATGTTTCTTCTAGAGATAACAGGCCTGCGGCAAGTGGGAATTTTGTCACCAGCAACAATGATGACAACTCACAAAATACACCAACAGTGTCTTCTTCTCCTATGGGACCGGTTGTTGATTCCTCTGGAACTGGTACATTGGGCTTCTCTGCTAGTGAGGTTGAGATCCTTAGTAGGGCATTAGCCCGTCTAAGAAATAATTCCTTTGCTTCTACATCTCTTGCTAGATCAGGTACAGCCTCTGCCTTCAGTGCCACTAGCTCTATTGACTCTACTTCTTGGGTTATTGATTCCGGTGCTACTGACCATATGACACATATGTCTTCCCTATTCTCTTCATATCATTTGTTGTCTGGTTAGGATAAGATGAGAGTTGCTGACGGGTCTTTCTCCACTATCTCTGGAAAGGGAATTGTTGACCTAAGCAAGGACCTCTCTCTTAAATCAGTTTTACATGTTCCCAGTCTTACCTCAAATCTCTTGTCTGTTTCAAAACTTACCAAAAATTTGAACTGTAGTATAACATTTTTTCCTACTCATTGTGTCTTCCAGGACAGATTGACAAGGAGAACGATTGGGTGCGGTCATGAGTATGGAGGCCTCTACTACCTTGATGCAGACATCGGCTCAGCCTTACAAGCATCTGCTGCTAGTAATCCGGAAAGTGTGGAGTCAATAGCTAAGCTGCATCTTTGGCATGCTAGGCTAGGTCATGTGTCTTTCTCCTCATTAGAAATGTTGTTTCCCGAATTGTTTAAGGGCATTCCAAGTTAGAGTCTAACCTGTGAAGTATGTCAAATGTCAAAACAATGTAGAACTGTGTATCCAATTTCCAGCAATGAAATTTGTGCTCCTTTTGATTTGGTTCATTCTGATGTCTGGGGCCCTTCACCCATTGTTTCCTTTGATGGCTTCCGGTACTTTATCAGTTTTATTGACCACTACTCTCGTTGTACATGGATCTACCTGTTAAAAGGACGGGATGAAGTACCACGGATAACCATGGCATTTTGCAAGATGATTGAAACACAGTTTAATAAGAAGATTAAGCAATTCATGTCAGACAATGCTGCTGAATACTTTGAAAAATCCTTGAACTTATTCCTGGAAGATGCTGGCATACTACATCAGTCATCCTGTGCTTATACTCCTCAGCAGAATGGAGTTGCTGAGCGCAAGAATAGACATCTATTGGAGACAGCTCGAGCCTTACTATTCCAACACAAAGTCCCCAAGCAATACTGGTCTCAAGCTGTACTTTCTGCATCATATCTGATAAACCGGATGCCATCTAAGGTGTTGGGTATGAAAACCCCTTTCTCTGTTTTGTGCCCCACTCTTCCAGACTTTCCCCTTCCTCCTCGGGTCTTTGGCTGTATATGTTTCATACATGTGAAGGATCCAAAGAAGACTAAGCTAGATCCTAAGGCTACAAAGGGAATATTCTTGGGGTACTCTCCTACACAAAAGGGTTACAAGTGTTATGACCCTGTCTCCAAGAGAAAGTATGTCACCAGAGATGTGGTGTTCTTTGAGTCTCAATCCTATTTTCAGTCTTCTCAGAATCCTCTTCAGGGGGAGACTAGTGGGATGGAAGAGGATTCTCATTCTCCCTCCTTTTTTGTTCCCCTATCTACCTCGGGTCTTCCATCCTCTCCTCCTACTCCTTGTTGTGACATTCCGGGTCAACCCATTGAGGCTCCCACTATGCCGGTTACCTCTCCTGATGCTGCAGATGTTCTTGAAGGCTCCAGTAGGCAACAAAAAGAGATACTTACATACAACATAAGGAAAAGGGGTCCTCAACCTCATGACAGCAACCAGTTGGACTCGGATCAATCTGTCTCTACAATCCAAGGTAATTTCAACTCTCATACTTCTGATTTGGATCTTCTTATTGCTCTCCGTAAGCCTATCCGCTCTTGCACCACCCGGCACCCCATTGCTGATTTTGTTTCTTACTCACATTTATCTCCTGCCTATCACTCCTTTGTGTCTGCTCTTTCCTTTGTGCGTGTTCCTTCTAGGTACTCAGAGGCTGTGTCTGATCCAAGGTGGAAAGAAGCTATGAATGAAGAGATGAAAGCCCTAATGAAAGCAAGAACTTGGGAATTAGTGGATCTGCCAGAGGGGAAGACCACTATTGGGTGCAAGTGGGTGTTTACTGTAAAGCACAGGGAGGACGGGTCCATTGAAAGGTACAAGGCCAGACTTGTGGCAAAGGGGTTTACTCAGAAAGAAGGGATTGACTACAAAGAAACCTTTGCCCCCATAGCAAAGCTCAACACAATTCGGGTTCTATTGTCACTAGCAGCAAATTTTTCATGGGAACTTCATCAGCTGGATGTGAAGAATGCCTTCTTAAATGGTGACCTTCTTGAAGAGGTATTTATGGAACCTCCACCAGGCTATGACTTTAGTAGAAAGGTGTGCAAATTGAGGAAAGCATTATATGGGTTGAAGCAATCTCCCCGTGCATGGTTTGAGAGGCTCTGTGGGGCCATGAAGAAAGTGGGGTACACTCAGAGTGGTGCAGACCATACCTTGTTCATAAGGAGACAGGATAGCAAACTTACTGCACTCATTGTTTATGTGGATGATATGGTAATTACCGGGAATGACTTGGAAGAGATAAAAAGACTGAAGGAGTTTCTAGCTTCTGAATTTGAGATCAAAGACTTGGGTCATTTGAGATGTTTTCTTGGGATTGAAGTTGCCAGGTCAAGAGAGGGAATCTACATATGTCAGCAGAAGTATGTTCTTGACCTCCTAGAGGAAACAGGCATGATGGGGTGTAGGCCAGCAGATACCCCAATGGAATAGAACCATGGCCTGCAGGAATCAGTAGGGGAGGACTACTATGATAAAGAGAGATACCAAAAATTGGTAGGGAAGTTGATATACTTATCCCTCACTCGGCCAGATATTGCTTATGCTGTGCATGTTGTCAATCAATTTATGCACTCTCCAAAGATTCCTCATATGAAAGCAGCTGAAAGGATTCTCAGATACTTGAAGACTTGCCCAGGGAAGGGAATTCTCTTCAGGAAAAACAATAGAATTGAAATTGAAGCCTACACTGATGCAGATTGGGTTGGGTCTGTTGGAGACAGGAAGTCAACCTCGGGTTACTGTACATTTGTGGGAGGAAACCTGGTCACATGGCGCAGTAAGAAGCAGAATGTAGTGGCTAGATCAAGTGCAGAAGCAGAGTATCGAGCTATGGCCCACGGGGTTGCTGAACTCTTATGGCTCAGAACTCTTCTTAATGAACTTGGCATTAAGGCCGAAGGTCCTTCAGGCTGTATTGTGACAATAAAGCTGCCATCAACATTGCCAACAATCCCGTGCAGCATGACAGGACAAAACATATTGAGATTGATCGGCACTTTGTTAGAGAAAGAATTGTCTCGGGTGAACTCTGTGTGCCTTATACTCCATCTGAGATGCAAATTGCGGATGTACTGACTAAAGGGCTGGCAGCAGCAAAGTTTAGGGACATGCTTAGCTTGAGGGGGAGTGTTGGATTGAAGTCTTTGTATGTATGAGTATTCGGCTGATAAGAGTTCTTATTAGCCTATACTTAAGTTTAAGTTGTCCTGTACTGGGCCTTTGTTAATGGGCCTAATCCTGTTTAATGTTTTAAGTTGTCTGAGTGTCCCATCACTAATCAGGGGCATTCTAGTAACTTCCTGTATCATTGTACTACACCATAATATAAATAATAGTACTGTCGACTGAGTAGATAGTTCGACATTCCTGCATCTTTTCTTCTTCTTCTTCTCTTTTCTGCTACCTCGGCTACAGTAATTTAGCTTTCAGCTTCATTAGAAAATTCTGTACCTAGACTGACCCAATTATGTTAGCTTTGGTTTCTAAGCCTTTTGCCTAGCGCTATATACCCATCTTAAGTTGAACTTTTCCAATATTAGCTTCGTATCAAATTAGCTGGTTCTACATCACCACTCTTAATCAGTTTATTTATCAAATTTTAGATATATCAGATCTGTCCTGGTTATTAACCTGGCAGTTGGTGGATAAGATGATGAATAATCAATTACTTTAACAAAGTTGCATGTAACATCAGCTTTAGCAAATATGCTTCATTGATCTGTTGGTGAGTAGAGCTGCAACTTGGGCGGGCCCAACCCAACCCAACCTGAGTTTTTGCACGAGTTGGTCACTTGGATTTGAATTTTTGGGCTCCCAGCTGGGCCAGGACCAGAAAACTCGGGCCATATTTGGGTTGGGCTTGGGCCAACACTGTATGACATAGATGTCTATATTGTTTGTTTACAACGTGTATATATGTATCTATAGTACATATTTACATATTTACACTATCATGTACAACCTAAACTGTATTTAGTTATTTACAATATGTATATGGTTAGCCCAAACTCACCCATGTACAAATATGTGCAAATGCATATAGATAGATAGATAGAGATAGCATAGAGATAGAGATGCATTTGTGCATATCTTCAATCCGTTCTACTTTGAAATTGGGTTATGGGTTGATCCTCAATCACACCCAACCTGCTTAAGTTGCACCCATATTGGTGAGACCTGGCTTGTGCACTAGTTTATTTGAAAACTGATTGCTCCCAGAGATAGCACATGTGCTCGAGTATTCCAGTTCATTAAGATGAGGGTAAGGTGGAGAAATCAATGTCAAAACAAGTTCAACATGGCATTAGTATTTTGGTTTCTGAAAGAAGCTGAAGACTATACATGAACATCACTTATTAGGGGTGTAATTGGGCCAAACTGAACTGAACTTTGGCATGTCTTGGTTTAGCTTGACTAAAATACTACTAGGTTTGAGCTCTAGTTCGAGTTCGATTTGGACTCTATTTTCTGGTATAAGCTTGGTTTGATTAAATATTCAATGAACCCAAGTTTGGCGTGAAAACTCGAAAATGAATATATTTTTATCTTTTATGAATATATGATATATTTTTATAATATATAGTATATTCTTATATTATATAATATACATATATATATATGTATGTATGTATGTATGTATGTATGTATGTATGTATGTATGTATGTATGTATGTATGTATGTATGATATATATGATATTTTTATAATATCAAGGCAGACCTGCAAGCTTTCAACCCTAACTTTTTATTGGTCAAGCTTGAGTTCGAATAACTAATCGAGCTTACCCCAAGATTCAAACTCGAACCAAGCCTAGTCAAACTTGAGCCCAAACAACTCGATTAGAGCTCAATTCAATTGCACCCCTATCACTTATAGTAATTACCATCATTTGAGTTTTAGTTCCTGGGAACTGTAAAGTTCTCTGATCTCATTAACTACTTTATGTTTAAGTGCCAAAGGTTAGTCTGTGCCCTGTCTTCCCCTTCAAGATCTTGGATGGCCAGGATTAGCGTCGATAAATGACCTTTAAATTTCCCAGGTGTATGCAGGCTTAAATTTTTTCTGGAAATGCACAGCTCTGTCATGAAAATTTTGCCTAGTCACTGAAATTCACACAAAAGCATGTGTCAATGGTATTTGAAAGTATTATCCATTTTAGGCCCAACTAAGATCAACCCCAACTTGCTCCCTAATAAACTAGGCAGATTGTTTTTTGTTATAGTAGGAGAAACAAACCAACCAAGCAGCAAATTGATACCTAAAGCACTTTTTGGGAATTTAGGAGATCTAAAAGAGCTACAGGAAGACTGAGAACATAGGCTGATGCAGCAAGAAAGGATCTGATAATTAACAATTTGACAAAGGTTTTGTCTCACAGATGCATTGATGAAACAGGATTTATGCAGCTATCCAAAAAAAAGGGATTTGTGTAGCTGATCCCATGTAAGCTCTAAATTAGCTGCCTGTGAAGTTCTAAGATAAGGAAAAAAATCTGGAAAACAATCCTTTTGGGGGAAACAGTGATGTGCAATGTAATTGGATCATAAAGTTTACTTCTGAACGGAACTTTGCAAGTTTCCAAGTTGTTAGGAAGTAGCCAATTATTTTATATCACAAACATTTGCCCTATGACTGTTTCTTTCAGTCAGTTGTTGCTTCTCAAACATTTAGGTTGATGCCTTCTATGTACATAATTGTTTGGCCAGTTACATTCTTGGAGAGCTGGCAAACAGAGCTACATTATTCTTTCTGATTGGAAAATGCTAAATAATGCAGGATCTACCTTTATAAAAGCAACTCATGGCTTTTAACACCGGGATTCTGCAATCCACTCTGTTGAAGCTGTGCTAATTTATGCAGCACCAATTATTTGCTTGCATCATGGCAGTGTTTGGACAGAAGAGCTGTTTAATATTGTAACTTGGTAGTCTCTTGATACAAGCATCTTTGGAGGTTTGTTAAATATGTTTTCTATACTATATTAAGTACAATTTGCTTCCCAATGGATTCCTGTCGTACATAATTTAAAGTTGTTGGATTTATAGTTCGGATGCCTTAACCACCAGATATGGTGAAAGATTCCTTTGACGGATGATCTTACCAGTTACCACATGACAAGCTCAAGAACTTCTCTATGCATAGCTCCTATTGACAATGGATGACTTGTGCACTGTGCCGTTTTGCCCTCAGCATTTACTTTTATGAATGTGGTTTGCCTGGATTTGACTTTGTCAGTGCTTGAACTTTTTTGCCTGCCTCATCAGGATGAAAAGCAATCATGTGCATTTTTTTATTGTCAATTATGAATTTCAAATTTCAAATGCTCTTTTAGAAGGAAACTCCACTACCACTTGAAGATTATTTATTAAAGAAAATTTCCCCAAGTAACATTATTATTGTAATGCTATCTTCAATTATATATTCTTCTGCTCTAAATTGTTTAGATATGTGAAAGTTGACAAAATGGATGACAGGTGGCTTGTGTTCTCATGTTCCATCTTCAGCAAGATGATTTCCCTGTGGACACACACGTGAGTATAAAACTACAAATATTCTTAGAGCCTTTCTCACACAAAAGTTTATCTATCCTCGGATTCCTTAAATAATTAATTATGCATAACTGGAATACAGGTGTTTCGGATTTCAAAGGCCATGGGTTGGGTACCCACGAGTGCTGATAGGGAAAAGGCATACCTTCATCTGAACAAACGGATTCCAAACGAATTGAAGTTTGATCTCAACTGTCTGCTTGTGACCCACGGCAAGCTCTGCGTGAAGTGTGCAAAGAAAGGGGTTCACCGGAAAAAAGTAACCTCCGACCAACCCTGCCCTCTATCAAAATACTGTTGCATTACTGAATTCAAACGCATAAAAGAATAAATAACTGGTTACAGGGGGGAGAGGGGTTTCAATTTGACAATTTCCATCTCGTGGGATCTGAAGTCAATTTTGGCATCCTTACTATCCTCCGGAGGATATGTGAACCACCCACCACAATCGGGTTCTCCCCCCTAGACGGTATCTGATTCCGCATATCAAGACAGTGAATGCTTGATGACTTAGCATGGTTATTGGCTACTTGGACTTCTTCCCCTAAGCAAGAAACCAGATTTTATATATATTAAAAAGGATAGAAACAGTTGGAGAGAGAGAGAGAGAGAGAGAGAGAGCTATCGGTGGAAAGAGTCCCCAGTAATGGATCTAATATGAAACAATGGAATAACAATCTAGCATGTCTCTGAAGTTTTAAAAAGTGGGTACATTTGGAACAACCACCCAAGTCCAACAAAAATGCTATGGTTGTTTATTCAATGGAAGCTGATGACCTAATTCGGCTTTAAAGTGTAAACCTCTGCTTTTGGGTATTTGTCTTCCAAGAAGATATTCCCAGATCTCATTGAAGACTCCTATTAGTATATATGCTTACATCATTACCCACCTCAAATATTCCTTCGTTTAGCATCCAAGAGCATTCCCAAAAGATGGTCAAAATTGACAGTTTTAGGGTTTGTTTAGATCCATTTGGGTTTAAAGAATATTTATAAACAGCCTTCTTTAAGTGCCAGATAACCACCAAACTACAGAAACATAATATTTCAAATAATACATAGGGTCTCATTGATTGAACCCCGTGGTGGGTGGGACTGGGTACCCACAGGTATGATTTGCATATATTTTATTGCTTTTCGTGTTACATGTTGATCTATGGTCGAGAAGAAAATGCACAAATACACTGACTCGTTAGGTGGTCAGGAAAAATGTGCTTTTATATTCAATTTTGGTACAGTGGGATTGGTAGATTTGTTTGCACAGTTGAGAGACTTCCTCCCAGGTGGGTTGCATCTCTCTAATCCTCTTTTTGACTTTTGGAACTATAGAGCAAATCTAATACCATGCTCTTCTTCTTATTACATGGCCATAAATGTTTTAAATGCCCAATTTGGTAGAATAATCGCATCTCAGCATTGATTATCGTAACACTTATAGTTATAGACCGGGATCTCTCCTCAATTAGACAGACTGAATCCCCTTTGATGGGGGGAGTTTGTAGCATATCTAGTTTAATATGGAAAAGTTCTAGCCCAATACTGAATGACGGCTGCTTCAATCTGAGTCATCTGGCCTATCCCCCCCCCCCTTTTGTTGACCCTTTCGGCACGTCTATTCTGTTCATGATTATAAAATTCATCTCGCTTGGGTTCATTGCACCATTGGATCCAAACAAGCTTCCTATAAATTGAAGAGAGATCAGACAACTGATAGGTGTCTCGGTTCCAGTACAAATTAGATCCCAATATCCCCATCTTCAGAGAGAGAGAGAGATGGAAAAGGATGCATTAGAACATGGCCTTGCTTTCTCTTCTGATCTATTACCTCCCAAATGGGTTAAAGAAGATGGCCTCCAGCTCCAAGTTAAAATTCACAGCGAAGAGAAGAAGCTCCGATTGTTCGGCTTCGAGGTGGATCCCTGTGCAAATGATGGAAGGTGCTCTAGAGGGTCGGAGGAAGGAGATGAAAGTTCCAATTCATCAATCACAGTTTCATCTCAGACTCGGAGGGAGAAGCCTTGTAAGGAAAAAGCTCCAACAGCTGAGCTGGAAGACAAGAGGTATGAGTGCCAATTTTGTTTCAAGGAGTTTGCCAATTCACAGGCGCTAGGGGGTCACCAAAATGCGCATAAAAAAGAGAGACTGAAGAAAAAGAGATTGCAGCTTCAAGCGAGGAGGGCAAGCGTCAATTATTATCTCCAACCGATGCAGAATAACCAAGCTTTCATTTACCATCCTTCAGCTTCTCTCTTCTATGATCCTTCTGACTCCACACTGGTTGAAGAGTCCAATATCAGTTTCAACCGATTTGATCAGAAAGCGTTCCTCAGTGGGACCAACTTATCAAAATCATATCCTCTATCCAATCATCATTTCCCGCTCCAACAAGACACTTGTATGTTCACTCCGACACAGACAAACAAGCTCAGCCAGAATAGGTCAATAGTCATTAAGCCCTCGCCCTTGCCCGTTTCAAAGCAAAGCTGTAAAAGTTTGGATCTTCAACTGGGGCTTACTCTGCAATCCAACATCTGCAGCTCCTCCAGAACAGGGCTTTAACAGATGTACAGGTAGACGGGGTTTAGCTTTAACATCTGCAACCATGGCCTCTTGTATGCTCAACATGGTTTCAATCAAACTATGGATAGTTGGTTGGGACGTAGGGTTTTATAGACTCTAGCAGCTATCAGTGGTCATCACTGAAGACACAACACCTCAGGCACCTCCATGGCTAAATAAGGTTTGAAGATTTGAGTTATCGTATTACACCATAAAGCACGAAGCATAGTTACAGGAGGCCCACAACTGGGTCAATCATAGTATCAGATAAACAGGTTTTACTAATAAACCACCTAGAAATACTGAAGATGGTTATGGCCACAAGGAATGTCTCATGTGTTTACTGTAAAGTGTAAACCATGTATTTATATCGTATACAGTGTACAAGCATTCAATTGTGAGTTGTGTGTAATTGACTTGTTATCATCTTCAAACCCAAAACCAAATAGGGGATCCATCTTCCACCACAGCAGTAAGAGTGAAAATTTGTAAAAAGTTCAGAGATGTTTCCAGCCTCCTACTATTTTCCTGATAAATTCCTTATAAAACAAATTGTTCCAGTAATCTCATCTCCATTGTTTGCTTAACATGCAATCATCTTTATTTAAATTCTAGTTATCTCAAAAGAAAAGGGATGGAAGAGTAACGTTTCTTCATACCTTAGCCTATGATATATAATCTATAACCATGAAATTCTACAGATTAAACTAGATATACTTGTTAGTAATGAAATCTAAGGTCGAATAAAACATGGTTAACCAGAAATTGCTCAAAGGCTATGCAGGTGTTTCATGCCCAACACTTAAACGTGTAAATTCATCTCCTCTGACTTGATTTCTTTTCTGGTTTTCCTTTGTAAATTAAGATTTCAAAAGCCTAGGTTTGTGCATGGGCCTATTTTTGCAGGGTAGTTGTGCTTCTTGGCTCTTTGTATTTGCTGTGTAGGGATGGTCATCTATATAGGGACTTGGGTTGTCTAAGGTTTTCTATTGTTCTAGTCCAGGTGCTTTGCACTTGCTTTATATACACTTGCATTTACTTATTGATACAATATTTCTTCTTCTAGAAGAAGTTAAAATAAATGAAAAAGAAAACTGCTTCCTTAGCTTATTCTATTGATACAGATGTTTGATATGTCTAGATGCAATGACTCAGTGCTGCAAATCTGCAATTGGTTACATGAAAACAATAGGCTTATCTGTCATTTTGTCAAAAGGCCTAATATTAAAATCTGTTAAGGCAACTTGTACATTTACATCAAAATAAGAAAAAGATGGTTTCTTAATACATCTAGGCTGACATTATAAAATTTGATCCATCATCAAATTAAATAATTATTGATATTATGGTATTGCCATGTCAGACTCAGATTTCTGATAGGGATGTAGGGAGGTTCCACATAAATGATTCATGATTAGTTGGATCCAAATAAAAGTAATTATGAATTTCAAACCTAATCCAACTAGGTCATGACTCATGAATCATGTAAAATGTGCTATCAATTATAATAGTGTCAAGTTTAAAGCTCATTCATGAGTGACCTTAGGCCCGTAGGTGCTGGATTAAACCTACTAGGGAAAATAGGCACTTTGACATTTTGATTGTAAAAGTTCAGTGGCAACTTAAAACTCATTTTTGAGCTTGCCTTACATAGCCTATTCAAACCTGGATAAAAACCAGAAATTGCCATAAAAAAAGTTTTTTAATCAATAACAAAACTTTCATTAATCAAAAAGGACAATTAATTACAAAGAAGGGGAGTATCTTAACTCCCTTAAGAGAGGCTAGGGCCCCCAAAAGGAAAAGAGCCAAAATTACAACTGAGCCCAGAGTAGGAAACGCGGTTTGGTTGAGTTGAATTGACCCATAGCTTCACATAGCTCTTACAGCTCAAACTGAACCTCCCTTAGGTAAAAGAATTTAGAGTTCAACTAGAGTATTTATTAGTATTGGCTGTAATATTAAATCTAGATTTCAACCAATCATGTTAAAATCTGTTTATTTCATGTTTACCAAGATATATTTGCCAGCACATTTAACCAATTACATCTCTTACTGCATGATGCAGCAGATGCACCATGGACTTTGCCAAAAACTTAAAAAAAAATGTCAACCAGTGATATTTGTACTAATAAGCTGAACCCAAATAATTGGGACAAGGGTATATTGAGTTGAGTTGGTGTTTATACATATTAACACGACTAGGGCTGTCGAGGCTTTTTCAGTGGGCTTCATAATTTGAATCTAGAGGAGGGAAACTTGGCCTTTTCATCCGTTCTCTCAGAATTTCTTTTGCAAAAGCCTGGATTCCCGGTTAGAAGAAGCCAATTCAAACCCAACTGAAAATGAACTTTTAGGCACGTGTAATGGACATCCTAAGGGGGTGTTTGGTATCAGGGTGTTGTGTTTTAGTTTAGGGGCCTCACTCCGCCTCAGTGCCACTTTGGCTATCCAAGCTAAACAAAGGGCCCGTTTGGTGTGTCTTTTTGGGAAGATCTTCTGATAGTTCCGACAGTCAAAAGATGCAATGAACTTTTGCATGAAGATCTGAGCAACCCGAAGCTAGTTTGGAAGTATCATGTCTTTCCACATGAGAATAAAATGTGAAAGACGTGAAAAACTTCATTTGGAGCTTCCCAAAATCAGCCCAAAATGGGCTTCTTGCATCTTTTCGGTGCTCCAGCTTTTGACGACTAGATCTTTCATGAACCAACCGGGAATAGACCAAAATTCGGTCTGTCAGGCTTATAAACAACCAAAAGAATACATGGAAAGACGCACCAAACTGACCCAAAAATAAATCACGTTCGGTGTCTGGTGACTCCTGTTTGAGGTGAAACAGGTTGTAAAATACCTTGCATTGTAAATGAAAACAGCAACTCAATGCAATAGGTGTTGTATATCCACTAAACGGAAACCCACAAAACACCATGCTACCAAACACCATTTAAAGTTGCAATGTGATTAAACTATTAGAATGTAGAAAGGAACTTCATTCTTAATTCCTTTCCATTTTTTCTTTGAACTTAAAAGAAGCAGCAGAAGGCTACAGAAGAAATGGGGAACCTTCCAATACGGGCTAATCAAGAATCAGAGTGGTTTAGCTTTTCTTTTTTCAGGTAAAATGACTTTGGGTAGACTTACCAGTGCTTTAGTTTTAAGGCTAGTAGTATTGGCTCTAAAGATTAAAGAGCAAAGCCCGCACCAACTGAAGGGTGGCTCAGTTGTTATGTTAGCTGGTTCATTAGGGTGGATCAGTTGGTATGTTAGCTGGTTCATTCCAGCATAGATGTGAATTTGATTCCCACAACCATAGACTTTTGGGGGAGAGGATTATCAGTGTGGTGCGTATCACCAAATATCAGGAAAAAAAAATACACACACACAAAGCCCACAGATTGGCGGGCTGCTTCTTATTCTTATTGAAGCACGTAGAATAGAACTTAGAAGTTCATCTAACCATAGGCTTTAGAGTGTAGAGTCTATAGCCACTTGAGCTTTTTTGTGACACGAATGGAATATGGCACCTTTAGACTATCTATCCATCTATGATGTATCTGATAAAGAGTTCAAATGGTCTACGATTCTACTCTTTGTAGACTGGGCCAATTTTGATCAACTACATCAGCTCTGTAATGTCCAATTTTGAAATGGTTTACATGATTACCCCTCCATAATCCTAATCCCTTCTTGTTTTTGACCCGTTTTTCCTTTTTTTAATGCACTTCAGTACTTTATAATAGCTAGGTGTAGAAAATAATGATTCTTTCTCTCAATCGGCAGTTGGCAAAGAGATAAAATGTCAGCCCATTCCAGCCCATAACCGAAGTGGGCTGGACCACCCATTAGCTCTCCTACTACAGTCCTACTTAGCAAATGGCATGGCATTGGCCTAGGAAAGATTCCTCATTTTGGCCACTGTAAAATAGAAATGAAATGCCCAAGGCCACTTTTTGGTGTAGTCTAGGATGCGGGTTCTAATCGTGGGGGCAAGATAGGATTTGAATTGACACTGAAGAAATGAAATGATCATCCCTGATTCACTCTGATCAAGTGATTCACCCAAACAACAAAATTCAGCGATTCACTCACAATGCAAAATTATCTGGAGGATCTAAATTGGATTCCATACATATTTCCATCAAAACTTCAAAAGGATCTGTTTATTTAGATATGCTATATTGAGATCAAAATTTTGGATGATGATAAAGATCACTTGCAATTTATCTTCAACTTAAGTAGGAATTTGTGATTGAATGATGATTCCTCTGATTAAATTTCTCATAAATTATTTGTTTTATCTCCCCTATCCACGTCAGATGCCACATCATTCAAAAAAATCAGAATCGATTTTAATAATCAATTTCTGACCGATGTGCTGATTTCTCAAAAATCAGCCAATAAAATAGCAAAATAATCATGGATTTTTGAAATGCTAATGTGCCAAATTCTGAACATGACTTGAAAAAACAAATTAAATAAGGTTCAGAACATTTATATATAGCAGGAATTTTCCTGGTTGATTAATTACATCAGCTAGTTTAGCCAGTTCGTATCATTAGCATGATTTGTTTTACCAAAGGGATAAATATTTAAATCAATATTGTCAGACTAGAACCACGCACAAAACAGTTTTGGTCGAGGGTCAGAGATAGAGATATAATAGGCAATTAACTTTAAGGTTTAAAATATTGATGCAATACTCTCGATAATGGGGTGTATCGTATCCATATCCATGGCCATCTATATAATATACACCACAACTGGATATTTATTCCACTAGTCATGTATATCATGTCGATACACCTAAATATCAGGTCGTATCATGTTATATCAAGGGATATGACCCAATATGCATGAATACAAAAACACATTAATGCCTAATTTGACGAAATTGTATATTGACCATTTTTGAACTTTAATAAAAATTGAAAATTATAATTATAAAATTAAAACAAATGATTTTAGATTTAATTTTTCCTAAAAAAAATTAATAAGAACTGAAACTTATAAAAATAATTTTTTTTTCTATCTTAAATGATTTATATGTTTTATTTTACATATAAATTATATGTTAAAAGTGAAAATATATTTAGTATTTGAAAAGGCGGAGTTATTATTTATACAAAAATACTAAATAAATAAGTTTTCCTAACAAGATTAATAAACATTGAAAACTATAATTATAAAATCTGAAATAAAGTTATAATTATAAAAATTGAAATAAATAATTTAAAATTTAATTTTATTAACCTGAAAATGATAAAAATAATTTATTTTACCTTAAATGGTTTATATGTTTTATTTTACAATCATATGTTAAAAATGAAAACATATTCATTATTTGTAAAAAATAGAGTTATCATTTATATAAAAATACTAAATAAATAAATTTCTTAAATTTTTAATAAAAATCAAAATTACAAGTGATAATTGTTCATGTGTTTATATTTTATTCACAGATAATTCAACTTTAGATTTTGTTTTATTCATGTATTTATGTGATTTGTATACATTTCTTAGTGTATCTAAGCATTTAATATCTTTCGTTTGTATGTATGCAATTTCAAAGTCAAAGTGTATCCATATCTACGATATAGTACGTCAATATCCAATACCGATGTTCTAATCCTTGATTTTAGAACTAGTAATATCCTTTAGTCATTCCTTTTAAATTACATGCTTTCTTTTGTTCTGAAGTATGCCTTTTTGTTTTGTGCGTATGTAACACACATAAGATTAAAATTAAGCATTATTGCAAGCTTTCCATTGTAGTTTAGTTGGTTTGGATGCTCTTCTCTCACTTGAGAGACCTGGGTTTGAGTCATGGCAATGGAAGTGATATTTTTAAATTTTGGGTAAAAACAAAAACCTCCCCTAAATTTCTAACAATCATAAAACCTCCATTATAATTTCATTTAGCAAAAACATCCCCTCTATTTTTGAAAAATCGACAGATACCTCCCTTCTGTTAATGACCAAAACAAAAAATGTGTATAATTATATTTTTACCCTTAGGCGTCATCAGATCAATTTGCAAAATTGCATATTTGCCCTTAATAACCCTACCAATTACACAACGATATTACTCGATATATTCCATCATCCATTTTTTCGGCGATCGTACTTCACCGAAGACAATCATTTACCATTGTCCTTCACTGGAGACTGGTGTTCCCTAATCATTTAGAGTTTGTCAAGGTTTAAAGTATCGGAAACACAATGTGTATCGGAAAGGTAATTTTAAGAGACGTATTGAGATACGCTTTAGAAACGTATAGATATGGACGAAAAATCAAGAGATGCATGAATACACTACAAAATCCAAAAAAAAATCCTTAAAAATATGAACAATAATAAAATGAGTTTTATGTGAGTATAACTAATTTATTTAAACATAAAAATCATTCTTTAATGATTTATATAAAGTATCGGGATATAATTAGTAACCATTGAAAAATAATAGAAGAACTAAAATGTGTGTATATATATACTAATATTTATTAGTTAATATTTTTTGAAATCATTTATAGTTAATATTTATTATATATATATATTTAGATAATATTTATTATGTGTACAAGTTAATATATATACCTTAATTTTTAATAATTAAATATAACTTGTATCCAACTTATTATTATATAAATATTAATAATCAAATTTATAGCATTTATTGGGAAACATCCACCAAGGCAAGAAATATAAAAAAAAAACATGGCATTCTAATAAGTAATTAAGGTTGGCATAACGGTTAATTAATTATTGTTATAAGTAGATGACTTGGGTTCAAAACTTGTTACCTTTGGTTTCTAATTTTTGACAAGTTATTTCACTTAAATAACATTTAATGACATATTAAATGTTGTAATTAAAGGTAACTTAAATGAGCATTTAATTAAATTATATCAGCATTTAGTGACGTCCAATACCTATGGGCCAATACGTTGCGAAATTTAAAACCTTGGAGTTTGGTCCTACTTTGTATAGGCGTTTGCTCGTTCACGCTTCAAAGAAAAGTCTTTTATTTATTTTGAGTTTGTACAATGCTATCCAGATGTCGTTAAAGCTCGGCACAAATTGTTGTCAACGGTTTGTACAATGCTATTCTAAGTTCTCAGCTCCTTGGTGTAGGCCCTCCATGCCTAGCTGTTCTTTGTCTCAGAGGCACTCCCACCTGAGACGACGGTGATGACCCTGACAGGGGGAGCTCGGGCTAGGGGTGCATCGGCATGGCATGGCTCTTCTCTAGGCTTATGCTATTTGATGTCAATGAACCCATAGAGGTATTCGCGTCGGACGAGGTCTTCCAAGTGGTGGCGGAGGTCGTGGCAACTTTCAGTCTCGTGGTCGTGGTCCCGGTGGAATTCATAGTACTTGTCTCGATCTCTCTTGTTGCCCTGGATTTTCATCTTTTTGGGCCACCTGACGAAGCTACAGTCATGAATTTGCATCAATATCTCGGCCCACGATGCATTGAGCGGAGTGAAGTTACGATACATCGGTGGTGGAGTTCTTGTTCTACGGTCAGGCCAATGGTCCTGCCTCTTGCTATCTCAATCCAACCTCCAATCGTCGTGGTCTTTCCGCTTTCCAATCGTGTTGGTCCTCTTCACTCCTGCTTAGTGACAGGGCTTCCTTGGCATTCATGTATTTTTGCGTGTGCTTCATAAGCGCAACTAGGTTGGGTGGAGGATTTTTTTGCAGCGAGAAGCTAAACATTGAAGAGCACAACCCACTCATGATGGCGGTTACAACCACCGATTGGTCTGGAGCTTGGACCTAGAGGGCATCAGCATTAAACCTCGCCAAGTACTCTCTCAAGGTCTCTCATTTCTTTTGGCGCACTTACATGAGGTTGATCGAAGTCTTCTAGTGTCTTTGGCTGGCGGTGAACTGTGCCGGAAACTGTGTTTCCAACTATGCCCAAGAGGAAATGGACCGTGGTGGAAGGGAGGCGTACCAGGTTCTAGCAACTTCATGCAGGGTGGCGACGAAGGCCTTGCACATGAGACCCTTGGAGGAGCCGTGTAGCATCATTATTGCTTTGAACCTTTCAATGTGATTGTTAGGGTCCGAGGTTTCATCGTACTTCTCGAATTGAGGGGGTCACCATCCGGTTGGGGGGAGCTCGTCAATGATCTCTTGGACGAAGATTGGTTCCTTCGCGGACTGCTGGCCGTGGTGTTGCTTTGTTGGTCGGGCCGTCAGAGGAGTTGTGCTACGATATATTGGGGTGCATTGTAGTTCGGCTAACCGGTTTTGTAGATCTCTGATCTCGACATCCCGATTAGCTGGGGCTACATTCACGGGCTATTCTGGTTTAGGGACTGCCCATCGGTCTCGTACCGAGATGGATTCGGCTATCAAGAGTGGGGACCGGTGCATGCGTCGACTGAGCCATTCTTTTGTTGGGATCCTATTGACGAAGTGGTGGGATCTTCTATGGGCACTGTGGGTGCGGGGCCGTGCTTGAGAATCAAACTTTCACAATGGTGACTGGGCTCTTCTTCGGCCCATGTAGTGCCTTTTGGGGTCCTCGATTAGAGGATTAGCAGTCAGGTGCCTAAAAGACGGGGCAAGGGGCCAGGGGAGCTTTAGCTGGCTACCCCAATGTCTCCATCATGGCTAGGATACAATTGACCTACTATTGCATGGTTTGGAACTGAGCGGGATCGATTGTGGCTTGAGGCTAAGGTTCTCAAGGTGGAGACGTATGGAATGAGTGGGATCCCCGGGACAGGGAGCAAGCTACGAAGTGGTCGGATGCGTTCTTTGGCATAATTGCGTTTGGTGCATGGTTAGGAGGTTAGGGAATCAACTTTTTGTACAGTTCCCATAGACGATGCCAATATGATGCTATCCAATCTAAGGTGTTCCGAACTGAGGCTACAGTCAGATAGTCCTGCCAACTAGATGAAGCCGAGGTGGAATGATGAAGCTGCACATTGAAGTCTTCAATCACAAGAAGAGTCAGAGGCTTGGGAAGTTATTCCCTGGGTAGGTACTCCAACGCTCAAGTTAGTGAGTGGAAAAGAGATTGGTCAAGACGAATTGAGGTATGTGGGTTGGTTGAGAGTGAGGTGAATGCAAAAAGGGTGTTTGATTGAGCCCTGAGTTCAAAAAGTCCCTTATCTTGAGCGTGGCATACCTATTTATAGTTGGGCGTCCATGTTTTGGTCGGATAGGGCTTTTAGGTTTGTTAGGATGAGGTTGTCCACCAAGGTCTTTAGGGGGTTCCCTCTTCCTCGGTGGAGTTTGTTTCCTTGTCCGTGTGGAACACTCTTTCCTAGCCGTGCCCGTCCTTCACGCGGTTTTGGGTGATGATGCCAATGGGGCCCTAAAGGGCAGCCACAAAGTCAGCTATGTGGCGCCTTGGGCCAACTTAGCAACCACCCGAACAAAATCAAAAAAGAAAAACCCATGCATCCATTAACCAACAATGAATCTAATGAAAATTGATTAAGACTTCTGGGTTTTTTAGATTGTTGAAACTAAAAAGAAATACAAACTCAAAGCTTACCTAAGAGATACAGAGATATAGAGCACAGTGGTGAGAATCAAGCCGGTCCCAATTGGTCCTTCATTCCTTTTTCCATGTGTTTTTTGGCTCGTCTGAGTCATCCCTTTTTTGCTCTTCTTTTGCTAGTTCGAGAGAAGAGAGCACAGAGTGAGACTTACACAGATTAAAGAGATTGGGGGAAGAATCTCAAAGATAAAGAGATGAGAGAGATTTAGGGGAATGATTGAGAAAAATGAGAGATTCAGAGAATGAGGGTGAGCCCGAGGTGTAAGTGTCGACTGTTGACTAAGAGAGATGTCCCAATTGAATTTCCGTTGTAGTCTAGTTGGTTGGGATACTCGGCTCTCACCCGAGAGACCCGGGTTCGATTCCCGGAAACGGAATTGCTTTTTAATAAACGCAGCCAGCTCATCCTTATAATGAAGCCTCTTTGTTTTGCAAGTTCAAATAACCTCCTCCACGTCAATGTGTTTCTTTTCTTCTTCCCTTATTAAAGAAAAAGGACATTTTTTTTATTCAAGCGGGTTTCAACTAAAAAAAAGAAAACACCATTGTCAAGATTTTCTCTTCATCTTCTTCTCTGAAAACTCTGGCCTGTTCTTTTTTTCTTTTCGTTTTTTTTTTTTTTTTTTATCCAAGTTCTTTTGCAAACGCTGTGGAAAAGAGTATAACAAAATCGTTCTAAACAATCAAAATAACATATATTTGATCAATTAAAGCAAGAAAAATAAGTTCAATAGACTTCTACCATTTCTGCTTTTTTTCCCTGTTTTACTCATAAGAGCATGAAGAAACAAAGTCTCTAAACATAGATTATGCTATTTAAGTAGTCGAAACAAAGTCTCTGAACTAGCCAAGTGCCTGTTTGGAAGCAATGAGCTGAAATTTTGGATAAGCTAGTTCAGTTGCTTTGCTTACCCCCCACCAAAAAAAAAAAAAGTTCAGTTGCTTTGAAGCACAAGGATAAGCTATTCAAAGAGGTCAAAGCAAACGGTCCTTCAAATGACTGACTGGCAGCCAAATTGGTCTCTCTGGGTTATAGCTTGTAGGTCGTCCGTGTAAGACCTACCTTCGAAAACTACGAGCCACTATATTTCAGACCTCCCAAATGGATATTTAACTGAATCAAAGCTTATCTTCAGCTCTGCCCTCCTAAATGGGCCCAAAATTTTGAAGATGCAACCACTATCTTGTCAAGATTTAGGTAGGGGGTGTCTGCCCTGTGCTTCTGATGTGACAAATGTTTTTTTAGAAAAACAAAATCATGCATATTTGGCAAGTATTTTCTTAGTGGTTTGATAATTTCTATCTAACATCCATAGGTATATGAAAGTAACATTCTCAAGTCAATAGAATAAATTTCTAGCAAATAGAGTAGTTTTCAAAGAGTTCAAATCTGCTCCCATAGAATGCGTTCAAAAACATCCCACATCACATCCCAATTGTGTATTGGGAACATCTACCAGTGATAGTATGGGAGATGTTCTCAATGCATGCTTAATTCGTTTTTAAATCATTGCATCAGTTTTTTTTTTTTTTCAATACTACTAATTTCAGCACAATTGAAAATGTATTTAGAAAAGGGGAAATCTATGATACCGAAAAGGTTTTGACCAATCACACCCCTCTCGTGAATTTGATAATAACCCATGTTTACTACTTTTATGACATCGGTTAATTGATTATAAGTTTTTTCCGGTATCAAATCTTACTGACATCATAGCCGAACCCTTTGAAAAATATATAGTCAAATTTGCATATTGTTTTGATCATAATTGTAATTGCCAATGTATCCCCCACTTTTATTGGTTGATCGCAAGAAAGTGCTGAAATAGGATGCTAATTCCAAGATTCCTATTTAAGAGAAGAGGTTTCCTATGATTGTGGTTGCATGTGGCCCCAAAATGAAATATAAACAAGCCGGTGTTTTAAATCAAACACTAGTCTTTTCTTTGAAATATTGGTGTGTTCACATTTGATTGAAGGGTCTCACATTTTATCACATGATCATAGTCTCAGGAAACACAATTTCTCTGTTCAATAAAGGTTTTTGGAACTTAGAAGCAACAGAGGGGAGAATTCACCAAGATAGAGATAGAGATGGTGCTTAACATCTGTTGAGATCGTCCTTGTTTGTTACAATTGTTGGATTGAGTTGTGATTTAATGTAAAAAGTTTTGTCTCATTAGAAAGGAGGACATTCCTTTGTATATATGTGTGTTTTGCATAAGACTATGAGTTTCCTTTTTGCCCTTTTTATGTGAATATCTTTTAGAAGAAGAAAGAAATGTCTCTTTTGGAGAGAAAGTGAGGCACCCTTGTTGACAGAGTTTTGCCTCTTGGAAAGGATATTCAATTTTGAGAAAGATAGGGGAAATGAGTGTAACAAGGTTCTGATTTTGATTGTAAATCACATTGAATTATTTATTATTTCTCATAGGTAGGGGTGTCGATTGGACTGGATCCAGACCAATGTGACTCCATTACAAATAGACCAGGTCCAATCCAATCCAATGAATAATTTGGATTATTTTGGATCGGTCCAATTCAATGTTTAGACTGTCCAATTTGTTCAAATTCATTTTAATTTAGATTGGTTTCTATCCAAATCCGGTCCATTAACACCTATATTCTTATGTAATATCAATAGACCAGGCATTGGCTTAATCCAATCAAATCCAATATAAATTTATTATGGGCGGACCAGGTCCAATCCAATCTAATAAATATTTTGAACCAAATTGGTCCAATCCATTATGTCTTTTTAGTTTGTCCAATCCAAACCGGTCCATTGACACCCTTACTCATAGACAACAGGTTAAACCATAAACCATATAAATCAATGTCTTTTCTTGTGTTTATTTTTCTAGATTATAAGATTTTATTAGACCATATCAATTCTTTTTTTAAGAGACTTACTTATGGGTGGGTAAATCTCTAGTATTCTAGTGCATGTTTGTTTTCTATTATTTATGTCCATGTAAGAGAGAATCCAAATTCAATGCCCATCAAATAGAGGTGCCATATATGATAAGTAGGAATACATTTTGGATTAAAAAAAATGTAAACTTTGATGCTTCTTCAAATGCTCCCATGTGCATAAACCTAAATGCAAGTGTGAAATACAAATGTGAATTGTATACAAGGTTTTGCACTGAACATATGTATTATTTGTATCCTTCTTAAATTGAGTATGAATAATTTCCTTGTCAATTGTTTTACCTTTTTTGAACTAGCTTCTTAATAAGCCAGCTGCTTTATATCACATCATCTAGGTGTCAAATCAACTATTTGGGATTGAATTAAGACCAGATTCTTTTTATCCGATTCAGATCAGATTGGATCCATTTGGTTATCTGTGATATATTCATATTGGATGGGGTTGAACCGGACCAAAACTCTGTGCATTGATAGCCCAAACACCACCTAACGTGAGGGAGAGTTTTGTGCCAATAACAAAGCAACACTAGGCACATCACAGTTTTGTCCCGGCCATTGAAAACATCTTTTAATTGTACTTTGTCATTGAGAGATATTTCCAACACATGTACAGTAAAAATGTGCTATGGGGCGTGCTCTATAGGATGCATGCAGATGTAAATTCAAAGACAAGTGCACGAAATTGTCACATACTTAGCTTTAATTTGGAGAGGAGATGTCCCAACTATTGTTATGGTTATGGGGTGCACTAATTAATGTGGTTTTTGAATCTCATAATCGTCCTTCAAAACACTTAGAAAAAATTATTGAAGTATGCATACTTGAAGCTGAAGGTTGGTTCATGCTCCATGCTTGTGGAGTTGTTGATCAACTGATTTGATCCACTTACATCATTATTATTTATAATTCTTTCCGACATCACAGAGTTTCTCTTATAAATCGTAGTTATTCTCATCAAATCTTGTACTGAAAACTCATAATTAATTAAACCCAATTTTAAGGAGGTTAGGCTATTAGCCGATCGATGACCTAGTAATTGAGATGCATGGTTACTCCACGTCTCTCCAAACCTAATAACACAGAGAGAAAGAGACCATGATTTCTTCTACCTGCACCAACTTAAAATTTCGGAGGGTTCTCTTTGTCATTTCTGACAAATTTCTGAAAAACAAAAATAATCTTACATCCAAGATATGGTTCATATTATGATTTGATTATACCTTCTCTATGATTTACAATAAGATTTTTTCAGAATAAGGTGCAGCTCCCATTGGGTGGAACAACATCAAAGTAAGCGCATATTGTAGAATACAAGTGGGAAATCCAATAGAAACTGCAAACTGTCTCTCCTCATAGATGCCAAATCTAACTTCTTATTGCAAAACCGAAGGGGTTTCTAACTTAGAACCCATCAAGCAGAAACAGACTAATTGTAAAACTAATAATAAAATGCAAAGAGAATCTAAACAAAAAGACTACATACATACCCACCTCTCAGGCTTCACATCCTCGTGAATTGGCTTCACAATCGCATAGAAACGAGCATTTTTGCTGAGGACGAGCACTGGTTTCTCCATAACAAGTTAACCCCCACTCATGAAAGCCTTTCTGTGAGTGGATGCAATTCTACGAGAGAATCAACATCAACAGAAATTACCCATTCAGACACAGGTGAACATCTTTAAGAAAATTGAAATAACCACATACAAAAACTAGTCAAATTCCGAGGAACTTACATTAAATAGCTATTACTCTTTTCTCGATTCTAGTTGCTGACTCAATACCTTATCGATCTATGGCCGACACCCCATCTCTACACTGATCGCTTTCAAGCACAAGTTAAATTTGCAAGAGAAGGCAACTAACAGAGCAAAGCTTGAGCAGAAAAAGAAAACAGAGGAATCAACCGAAAAAGAACCCACTTCAGAAATTTAATTAGTCAAGATGATCGGATCGTGTAATTATCATCGTAGGCCCTCATTAGCTATTTCCGGATTCATCCGGATAGAGGGAAGAGATGACTGAGGGCTAATCATTAGTGTATCAGAGAGAGAGAAAGGTGCAATCTGCACAATTTTATTACCGAAATGGTGAGATCGGCTTCCATCAGGGTAAATTAGTGCCCTTACCGTTCTAACAGCATTTCCCAATCTTACATTGGTAATATTTTCCCATGAAATAAAGCACATAAATAGAAGATATTCTCAATGCAAGACAGTAAAGACTGCTCGAATGAACTTAGCCCTGACTGACAATTTTGAGTGTGTGTGCCTGTTTGCCTTCTTGGATTGCCTGAATCGTGCGCAAGCGCTGAGCATCGAGGAGAAGGTGAATACAATGGGCATAATGTCAATTAGGTGCATTCTAGCGTAGAGGGAGATGGATTGGTAAAATTGAGCATGGAGGGCATGGAACGGATGATGAACGTCCAAAGAAACTGGAGATTATTGCCGTGAAACTGGAGGACCCGCGTGGTGAGATGATTTAAGAGTCAATTTCGGAGGTGGTTACAGGTCAGAGATTGGATTATGATAGATTAAGGGTATTCTTGTCCTTTTACGTGACACTTAATGTCCATTAATAGTTTTGGACCAATTTGATATTTTTTAAAAGTCTGAGTACTACAATGACACATCCAAAAGTTTGGATACCAACTTGGCACTACCCCAAAATTCAGAATTGGGCTTTAATCGGGGCAAAACCCATTTAAACAGTTTTTACTGTCTTGCATTGAGAATATCTCCCTGTGCTTTATTTCATAGAAAGATATTCCCAATACAAAATTACAGAGGCTGTTAAAATGGTATGGGCACAGATTTGTCCCGATAGAAGCTGATCTCCAAAATTCAAGTTATTGAAATAAAATTTTCCCAATTTTAATTAAATGTTAATGTGTAATACCAAAAAAGAAAGATGGTGATTAGAATTGGTCAAATAGGCTTAAAATGTATGCATTAGAAGGCATTCCACGGTCAATGTGTGTAAGTGGTGGTCTTTCCTTGCGTGTGTTGGACCATGACGAATACTTAAAATGAATACTAAAAGTGAATCCGTACTTTATTTATGAATATCTGCCAAAAGAATATTTCAAAGTTTTTCTAGAAGTGGAAATCAAAGATAATAATGAATATTACAATTAAATAGAATTTATTTTTAAGGGGGTGTTCTTTTTTTTGGATTTTGAGAGAGGAAAAATTAGTCAATGGGATTTTGGTTTCCATTGACCAAGAATCCCATGTTATTTTTTCATGTTTATGTGGGGATCAAGGAAAGTTTATTTTCCCGGGTAAGTGATACCCATATCCTAGGTGGGTAAATAATTTTTCCACCTAGGGGGAAAGTTTATTTTCTCGGTTAAGTGATACCCATATCCTAGGTGAGTAAATATTTTTTCCACCTAGGGGAAAGTTACCAATACTTGAATGGGACAAAAATGCTCATTTTAATAATGAATTTATATGGATAAAAATGGTCATTGCCTTATTTACATGAGAAATAAAAGAACATGGGTAAATGCACTTACCTAGGTAAATGTTTCCCAGGAAAAACTTACCCAGTTAACTGCATTTACCCGGATAAGTAACTTACTGAAAAGCGAACAATGCCTAAAAGTTGAAAAAAAATAATGAGACAAAAGCGTGAATTAATTCCTAACAAAGGCTTAGGGCCTATTTGGGAGGGCTTTAACCTTTGTTCAGTTGCTTATAATCAATTAGGGTGCAACTTGGGTGGGTTTAACCAGCCCAGCCTGAAATTTTACACAAGTTGGGCTCAGGCCCAAGAAATCGAGTTTTTTTTTTTGGGCAAGGGCCTAACCTTAGGTAGCCCAAACCTGGCTTGAGCCCTATCAAACTATGTGTGTGTGTTAATTTTGCATAGGGATGCAAATAGATTGGATCATGATCCGATCTTGTCCTATTTGGTTGAATTTGGGTCACCTCAGGCTTAGGCCCGAGCCTAACCTGAATGCATTAAATTACAATGTGGACTGAACTTGGATTGGGAAAATTGGACTTACCTCAGGCTTAATTGTCTGAGCTCAAACATTAAGCCCAAATTTAAGATTTAGGCCCAAGGCCCAGGTTGACCATAATAAACCCAGCCCAACCCGCCTGACTTGCACCCCTATAATGAATGAGAATTAAATGAGAATTTGGAGTGATGGATAAGACGAATAGCAATAAACAAGTTGACTTCTTGATGTTTAATTAAAGAGGTCATCCGTGGTTCAGACTTGGAGTATTTGTCAATGCCAATTGCCAAGTTCGTCGATAAACTAGATACGTTTCTTTTTCTCACTGTGGAAAGTTCCAAGAAGAGAGAGAGATAAAAAATAAAGCCATTTCAAACTCTGATGGAATCCATGAGACGAGACCAAAGTCTAGAATTTGAAACTTTGGCTGTTTGCAAATGCAATGGCAATGGTGTTTTTAATTTTTTAGGTTCAGTTTGGAAGGAGTAAAAATGCAAATATATATAATGCAAATACATACAAAATAATACCAAATATAAGGTTTTGCATTATACATATTTACATTTGTACTCCTTTCAAGCTGTCTTAAAGTAAAATGGTGTTGAAAGTCACTCATGTATTGAGAACATAACAACTTAGATAAGTATGGGTGATGTTTCTAATGTGTACTGAGATATGCATGTGAGGTACCAATGTGAATTCTCGCAGATGCATTTTCTTGGACGAATTATAGGCATTCTGTTTTTTTTTTATACATTTTCTTTTGTTTGTCATGAGAGTACCTCTTACTTTTGATTTCTTTAGTAAAGACAATGTGAAATAAGTGGCTGAGTTGCTCTAGGCTCATTGTCCTGCCCAATCATTTCTCATCAGGACAGCTTCGACCTTTTAAGTTACGTTTTCCTTTCCCTTGTTTATAAACTTCTTTTAGAGCACACTTCGTCTCACATAAACAAGTGCTCCGTAAGGTCTTTGAGTGGTTTTAGTGGAGAGTGGAGAATCCCTGGGCCATCAATAGAGATGTGCTGCAAACGTAAATGTGTGAACCTGGTTGTGTAAAGATTGACACATTCACTCATGATTATACATAGTGTGATTTGCATGTTTGTATTTGCAGCAAATCCCATATCACTCCTCGAAACTCACACCTTACTCACGAGACACTACAGCAGCCAAAGCATCTGAAGTACTTGTGAGCAGCATATTCGAGCTCTCCCTTACTAAAGTTTTGGAGGGGGTGTTTGTGCTCATTGGATAACCTCATGAAGTCAGAAAAAAAAAAGCCAAAGAAATAGAATGAAAGAAGAGTATTTATACCATTTTGAAATGTGATTAGGCTGTTATCTTTACCCCGAAAGGCATAATATCATCCAATGGCTACTCTTGCAGGTGAGTTTGGATCTACTGATCACATGCTAGCCACAAGGCACTACAACTTCACATCAGAAACATCTCCCAAATGACAACATGAAAGTACAATAGATGTTATATAAGGTCTTATGGACATCATATTTGAGTTGGAATCTCTTTACGTCAAAAACTGTCCTAATGATTTGTGTCTGCACATTTCACCATAATATTGAGAGTAGATCTGAACTGGATGTATTATATATGATTATTAGATCCGGACTCTTTACAAGCCAAAATTGAATGTATTTACTTTTAGGCTTCATTTATTTTTAGTAAGTGGAGAGAAGAGAAGTTGGTTGGTGGAAATTTTGTTTTTTTCGTAAAGATGGATCATATGATAAGTTGATTTTCCCACTCCAAAGTGGGATAAGTGATACCTATCTCTGAGGAACTGGGATTTGTCCCTCACAAATGGGCATCTCACAGGCACATCCACCGTGCATTAGGAACATCTCCCATGAATAATAACTATTAAGTACGGGAGATGTTCCCAATGCATAATAGGATGTGTGTGTGAGGAACAGATCCGGTCTCATCTTTGAGATAGATAAGTAACTCTCCATCTGGAACAAAACATTGTGGAACAAAATTGCCCCGTCATATAATAAAACTTTATGGTTAAAAAGGTCAATTATTTTATTAAATGGGAACCTATTTTGATCAAAACAACATAGGTAAATGGAAGTGGGGTATGCTCACAAGTCCAACAAAATTATGCCAACACGGTACCAACATGATATGTGCCCTGGGACCCATTATGAAAATGGAACCCACCATAAATGCAATGTGAGAAGATAGATGATGTTGGAACAATTCTTTTTGTGAGCATATCTATCATGACTTAAAAAAAGATCTTAATGGTGAGTCTGAACACTCTGGAGTCCGAATTTGCTATCCTCAAAATGTTCACTTCTCTACCCACATAACACCACCACCATATATTGGGAACGTCTCTCTATGTAGGTATTTGATCCAAACGCCAGTCCAAATCTCCTCTATCAATAAAATACATTCAGCAGCCAAATCAAATATCAACAAAATACATTCAACAGCTTACCAATATGACCTGACAACACACATCTCATAGACCAGTTCTACTTTTATAATGGGTCCCATTTTCATGATGTGATGTGCGGTATTAAATCAAGTTGGAGGAGATTCTATCTCATTCATGGCAAAATTTTATATAATAAAGATCTTATAGTAAATTAAATAGAGGTGTAAATCGGACTGTGCCACCAGTGGCCCGATATAATTTTGAGTTGGCCTAGTTCGATGGTTCATGGGTTATGCCGCGACATGGCATGATTGTATGGGCCGTGCCAGGTTTGGGGTTTTAGGTCAGCGGGTTGGGCTGGTACGGCCCACACTGTCATATCGTGCCGTGTTGCCCATGGCCCACATTGTCGTTTCATGCCGTGCTGCCCATGGCCCGGCCCACAGCCCGACCCATATATATATTTATAGATATAATATATTATATAAATTATAATTATATATTAATATATAGTATATAATATATTAATAAGATAAATACATTTTTCAATTTTATTATACTATTTTATTTAATTATTGTATATATAAGCAATTATATACATCAAAATTCATATAAAAATAAAATTTTAAGTTTTTTTCAATTTTTTAAATAAAAAACTTTGGCTCGGTTCACGACCCAGCCTGGCCCAAGGCTCAACCCACGAACCAACTTGGCACAGGCTTGCACGAATTCAGACCATGAACCATACTGAGCTGACCCCTAAAATATCCCAGGGGAGGGAGGCCCGCCCCAGCCCGACCCTCATTTTTCGTGAACCACACAGGCCGCAACATGCCGACCCAACACGGCCCATTTTACATCTCTAAAATTAAATGTAATGATAACCTAATCCAAGGTTGGGTTCAAATTTATTATGATTCGGGACTCCGGGTTCGCAACAATGATGATTGGTGGCGCTGTCGCGGTTAGCGCCTTGGCCCTTGGATGGATGGAGTCCAAAGCCAGAATGGGGTCCGGTCGAGGCTCGAGTTATCTCTGGGTTTCCCACCCTTCCAGTTTGAACTTCGAAAAGCCTCCTTAAATTTTGTCTGACGTTGTCACTCATTCGCTTCGGTGCGCAATGCGCGTAATTTTCCCTTCTTATTTTCCAAAGTTCCAGCAGTAATTGCTTGCAAATGCACATCAAATGCATTGCATGCGCATTTTATAAAACATACCTTTTGAGATGCTAAAGTGCCACTCAATTTCCCCTCCATTTTTTCGCTTTCTTGTCCTCTCTCTCTCCTCGTTTGCTCCTGCATACTTCCAGCTCGGAGGTCCATGTACCATGTACTCTCTCTCTCTGGCTCTCTCACATCGTTAGGGTTCACTAACCTCTCCCTCTCTCTGTATGATCAAAATATCCATTTTTGGTAGATTTCAGAGAAATGGGAGATCGAGAACTGAATTTCTGCTGCAGATTTCAGAACCTCTCTGAGATTTCCTGCGGGCGTTTCACATAAAAAAATATTTTTAGGGTTTCTGAAGCAGCTTCCCTTTCTATCTGATTCTGAGTAAAGATGCCAGCTCACGGTTTTTCTTCGAAATCGGAGAAGAACGAGGCTGCGAAGCAAAAGCGGAGAGATCCTTATGAGGTCCTTGGCGTTTCTCGCAACTCTACGGATCAGGAAATTAAGAGCGCCTACCGAAAGATGGCTCTTAAGTAAGCTAATTTCTTTCATTTTCTTCTTCGATTTGTATAAAATTTACTTAGGCCATTACCGTCTTTATTTCTAGGTTTTGTAGCCTTCGTTCTCTCGTCTTTCTTCGTTTTATTGATTCTACAATTGTTGTGACGAATCTGGATAACAAAATTTCAATTTTTTTTTTCTGTTTATATGCTGAATTTCAATTTAAATCTGTTTATTGTGAGATGACATGAAGTTATTGAAGTTATCTTATAGGTGGTATGACTGGTAACTGTTTTTGCTATGTTATCCCTTTTAGACTGACAAAATGAATTACGGTATCGTGTTGAAGCACGAGTACTTTTATCAAGTCACTGGCTTCCGTTTTTTATTTGGACGTTTCTGATGCAGCGTGTTTCTGGTTTTGCCTTGGTGAACCAAAACAGTGAACAAGGCTTCCTGTGGGTATTTTTTTCCCTCCAGAAAATCCTTTAATAACTAGTTCTTGTAAACTTTCCAACTCATTCCGAGCTTTTGGTACATGGTGGTGGATATCGTAGGAAATTTATTATAACCTTGTTATTTAACCAGACTAAAATACTTTGGTTGAGCTTCTTTCTGTCCCTTGTTTTGATGTCTATTCTATTTGGACCATATCTAGAATTCTACTTTCTACATTCATGGTACGTCCAATAGTCTTACAGAAAATATAGTGCGAGTCTTTTGACAATGTTATCTAATGCGGTACAACCTTGTGGTATTTGAAGAGATTTCAAAAGTTAACACCTCTGATAAGTTAAAATAATTGGATAAAATTCCCAAATTCTCTGAATTTCCAATGCAACGTTTTCCTGACTCTGATACATTGATCTGAAAGTGAGATATATGCACGTTCATTACAAACAAGTGAGATCTATGTATTGATGTGTCCCTGGCTCTGATACTGCAATGTGTTCTAGTCCAACAGTCTTGGAGGTCCTTTCGTCTGTAAAGAGTGTTAGCAAATTTGGTCTTTATCACTAAGTACATCTATGTTGTAAATAGGCTGGGTGTTAGTGTGAGAACGTGATATGGATACAGAGTGCTGCATTTGGCTATAAATAGATGAATAAGATGGTATCTTTGCTGGTTAAAAGAATTATAAAAGAATAAAAATTTATCATGTATAATAGATGCTTATTTGTTTTGCACAAAAAAGGGGGAAAGCTTAAAAGTGTTGCATTTTTTTTTTGTTTATTGTCAGAGTGAGACACATTTTGCACTAGTATGCTTCATTCTTTAAAATGAGTAGATGGGTCCATATAAGATTCAAGAAGAACTAGAAGACTACAGTTATGTACTCATTAGATATGAAAACTGAAAAGACAATAAGTAAATTATAAAAACAGCGTTCAGTCCCTCCATTCACTCTAATGTGCATTTGGAAGGTGGAGTTTGGCCACTGGGAATTTTGGGGGGGGGGTGGAATTGATCTTCAATTTTTTTGCTACTTGAGTTCATTTTATAAGGGGTTGAATCTTGAACCCTTTCTTATGCAAGTCTAATATACCCAGGTTCCATATAACATTGAAGTAGTATGAAATGATTTAAGAGCTTGTAATTTAACAATGAATATGGTACTAAACAGAACATAATGGCAAAACAGGATTCATATTGCCAACCCCATATGGTTGGGATAAAGCTTAGTCAATGCCATATTTTTATGTGTTAGTTGAATTGAGTGTTGAGTTGCAATAACAACAGGTTATCTATGGTGCTCTCATCTCAGGCCATAATATGGGCCAATGTTGCTAAACTTTAAATTTCTTTTATAATCTTCATTCATTCTGTTTCTTGTTTGTTCTACCTTTATCATATTCTGATGCATGAATCATTTACTGGTGCTGTTACCATTCAATTTTTTCAGGTACCATCCTGACAAAAACGCAAATGATCCTAAGGCAGCTGACATGTTTAAAGAGGTCACATTTTCCTATAATATTCTGTCTGATCCAGACAAACGACGTCAGTATGACACGTCTGGCTTTGATGTAAGAATCTGTGCATACAAATATGGACTACTTAATAATCACAAAGCTAGCTGGTTCAGTTATTATTGACTGTTCTGTTCTCATCTTTGTGCTATTCCATGTTCATATTTTATTACTCAGGATTTGATAGGAGGTAGGCTTAGGTGGTTTGGTCATGTGTAGAGAAGACCATCTACAGCATCATTGAGAAGAAGTGATCTATTGCAAGTTAAAGGGTTTAGAAGCGATGGGAGCAGACCAAAAGGGACATGAGTCAAAGTAGTGAGAAATGATTTAAAGGCCCATGACAATGGAAATCACATCCAATAAGTGATAAAATGAGAGAGAGTAGGCTAAGATGATTTGATCACATGCATAGAAGACCACCAACAGCTCCAATTAGAAGAAGTGATTTGTTACAAGTGGAAGGGGCTAGAAGAGCTAGGGGCATAGTTTTTAAGGCGCCAAGGCGAGGCTAGGTGACAGGGGGGTGCCTTGTTGCCTAGTCGCCTAGGCGACGAATTTTTTTAAGTAAAACCATATATCCTAGGGTAGTTCCCTAGGTTCCATAACCATCTTTCCTTAATAATTATCCATAATTTTCATAAGAGAAGTATAAATTTCATGTTTTTAGTTTAGAAAACCAACATTTTATGAGAAGAAAAGGAACAAAGGAAAGAAAATTCAAAAAAATATAGAGGCTGAACCCCTACTTTTGCTATAGGAAAAGAAGAAAAGAAAAGGTGGAAGAAGAAGATCTGTAAGAAGGCATTTTCTTCAGGCCTTGGAAGTCAGTTTGGTAATGCCAAATTCTGTGAAGGATCTGCTGTATTGTTGGAGAATTGAGGGCCTCAGCAAGAAAGGTACCTTGTTTCGGAACACTATTCCGGCTGCTGCTCTTTGGACTATCTGGACTGAAAGAAACAACAGAATTTTCCAGGGTAAAGCTAAATCTCTAGAGGAAATGGTGCAGAACGCTGTGGGCAAATTACTGTCTTGGGTGTTGGTAACAGAGGAATTTAAAAATCAGTACATGCGATTGTTGTTTAGCTCTCAGTCTTGGATGCGTTTGTAATCTGAGGTGGCTCTAGGCTGCCTCTATTGGCCTAGGCTCCTTTGTATTGTTATTTGATTTAATAAAGTACCTTACCTTTTACAAAAAGAAAAGAAGAAAATGTGTTGATTAGACAAAATTTGAAGTTCTTCCCTTGCTTATTGGTTCAGGTTCTGAAATCTTTGAGGATTCAATCAAGGAACAAAACTTCGATATGATACACCCCTTATTGGGTGTATTGTATTGTATCTTTGGCGCCCCAAACCCAATACACATGTTTATAGGTGTTTTCGGGAACCCATTTTTTAAAATAATATATATATATATAGTTAAAAATGAAATTGAAAACAAAGAAATAAAAAAATAGAGGGAGTATCATTATAAGTACTGATACACCTTTGTCGATACTAGCGGTGGCAATTGGGTGGGTTAGGTTGGGTTTGGTTTGGGTTGAGCTTCAACCCAATCCATCTAACCTGCCAACCCATTAATGACCCAGTTATATAAAATTAAATGGGTTGGGTTCAACCCAAACCCGCTTCAACCCAATCCAACCCGCCCAAACCCATTAATCTTATATTTATGTACTTAAAACAAAAAACTAACTCCCTCGTAACAAATAAGTTGGTCATGGCTTGGTGGTAATAGTAGTTGCTATTTACACAAGTGATGAAGGTTCAAATCACATTACATGCATATTATTTTTACACAAGCGGCGAAGTCATTTGACTATGTTCGGGTTTCGAGTTTGATTGAACCACTTAGGTTCAAACCGGTCAGGCCAACTTGAACTATCTAATTGGATTGTCTTTGAGCTAATCACATCAAGGATGGTTGAACCGTTTAGATCTGGATCAGTTTGGTCAGACCAGACTGGATCGGTTCAGTCAAATGGCGGATTGACTTGGATCGGCCCATATCAGGTTTGTGCACAAGTTTGGGACCGAACCAACTGGCCCGAAGCGGGTCAAGAGAAGTAAATTGGACTGATCTAGATTCGGGTTGAGTTGTGTTGATACGGGCTAGACAAGGCGATCCAAACCAGGCAAAGCAAGCTGGGTGTATTTTGGGTCAGACTGGGTCTGGATCGAACCATCCCGTTGGGACCTGTTTCAGATTACGAGCCGAACCAAGGTGATCGGGTCTGTTCATATGTAGACCAAGTTGAGCTGGTCCAGACTTGGGTCAAGTTGATTAGGATTTATATCGATTTGGGTGAAGTTTGTTGATTCAAGACAAAACTAAGTTTAGTCAATAATTAATAGATAATTAATGCATTAATTATAAATTATTTCATTCAAATGAAGAAAATTAAAAAAAAAAGGCTAAGGAATTAATAATTATATCTTTAGTGGTTAACCCAATGGTTATCCACAACCCAACCCAACCCAACCCATATAAATTGATCCAATGGTTGGTCAACCCATTTGCAACCCGCCAAGTAAATGGGCAGGTTGGGCGGGTTGGGTGAAAAATTGCCACCCGTAGTCAATACACAGAAGTGTATCGATACTTTGAACCATGGGTTCAATACAGCAGTTAGAAATGTTTGTTTTGATTAAACCCTAACAAATAAGAAATAATAAAAAGAAATTAGTACATAAACACATAAAATGAGTATTCTAGTTTAATAATGCCTATTTTGTAATTATAATGTGAAAAAATTAAAAATATTAAAGTATTTTATAACATAGTGCACAAAACTACTTGGCGATTGGGTGAGGGGAGCCTCCAAGGGCGCCTTGTCGCCTAGGTGTCGCCTTGACAACTATGGCTAGGGTTAGGCGGTAGACCAGAAAGGTCATGGGTAGAAGTAGTAAGAAATGATTTATATGGTTTTAAATAGAATGGAGCGGTGAAATAGGATTTATGTAGCTGACCCCATATATTTGGGATAAGGAATGCACGATGATGATGAACAATGGAAATGACACTTAACAGAACACAATGGCTAAACAGGATTCATGTAGCTGATCCCATTTAGTTGGGACAAGGTTTAGTTGAATTGAGTTAAGTTGTATGCAATGAATATGCCAGCTCTCTTCATGTAGATTATTCCAACACAGCATTCTTATGTGAATGCTTGCATAAATAGTCTATTTTAGAAACAAAAAAATTCTTTTCTTTCTTAACCCCAAGCATTCTCTTGGTGAAGGGGGCGGCCACTGTGCAATTTTATCAATGAAACAAAAAATAACCTGAGAGGGGGGGAACATAAAGCCTTACCCCTCGAGAAAACATATAGTGTACCCTTGGCTCATAAAATATACAAAGGAAACCAATCTGAGGCATACTAGAAAGAGCAAAGGAACATAATTAAAACCATCTAATGTAGGATAAACCCAAGGTGTCATCTCTCACTTCTCCTAAATAATCTGCCACCTTGTTGGACTCCCTGCAATTATGAATTATTGAGCAAGAGATACTAACCACCAACTCTGCGATTTGGTGGAATAAATACCAAAGTTTCCAGGACTTGTTGTTCATGCCATTCACCATATTAACCAAAACCTGAGAGTCAGAGTAAGTAACCACATTCCTAGACCCCAAATCATTTATGAAATGAAGACCATCAAGAGATCTCTGGCCTCTGCTTCCATATTAGAAACAATACCATAATAATGAGAGAAGGCCACAAGAAGGTTCCTACATTCATCTCTAATAACCCCTCCACCGCCTCCATGCCCTGGGTTCCCTCTCAAGCCTCCATCAACATTAAGAGCCACATAGTTATGCAGAGGGGGATGCCAATAGACAAGCTTCATACAGAGGCCCACAGTCTGTAACCCACACACCAAAACTTCTTTAACTGAACATTTTCCTCATTTGAGAGATTGATAGTTTGATACTCCCTCCTAAGTTGGGAAGTATATCGAGAAAGAAACAAAACATTTCAAAATGTATGAAAAAAGCTATATGGTTATGTATGTGTATGACATGAAGGTTTTTGAAATCTGATATAAATGACTCTTGTCCAGGCTATAGAATCAGATAGCCAAGAATTGGAGCTAGATCTTTCAAGCTTGGGAGCAGTGAACACCATGTTTGCTGCATTGTTTAGGTAAGCCCATTTTAAATGATGCTCTGCATTTCACTAAAGTAAAGCCTCACGGTACTCATGAACCTTGGCCTTGAATTGATGTTATCACTGCTACTCCTCTGTGTACATGCGTGATAGTAAACTTGGTGTGCCTATTAAGACTACTGTATCAGCAACTATTTTGGAGGAAGCACTCAATGGACTAGTTACCATTCGTCCTCTTCAGCTAGGGCAACCTCTGTTTAGGAAGGTGAAGCATTTTCAGTCCTTTTCTTTTTCATTGTTAAACTATTACTTAAATCTAGTGGGTGCACTTGAAGCTTTCTTTTCTTTTTCTTTTTTTTTTTCCACAGGTTGAAAAACAATGTGCTCACTTCTATTCTGTAACAATAACAGAACAGGAGGCACAAGCTGGGTTTGTTTGTAGAGTGCAGTCGCCAGATAAAAGCAAATTCAAGGTTTGTGCAAAGTATAATTCCATGAAAAATGTCTTATACAACAAATACATGATTTCTCTGTTTTGTTTCTTTTTCTGACTGTATGAAACATGTATGACTTAAATTTTCCATTATTAAGAAAAAATTGATAATATGTGATAAGTATGCAATAAAAATGACGTCAAATTTGGCTAATCCTTTTTGAGAAAGAGATACAAACTGGACAAGTATGTAATATCTTAGGCTTTTGATAGAATAGGACCTGAACTGCATACTTGTCATATCTAGGTTGAGAATAAATTGAGTTCAAAACTGATTGAAAAAATAAGTTGACTTCAAAGAAAAACATTGGATGCTATACCACTACGAAGTAGTTCCCTTTTCTCCTGTACACTGAATTGACTGCATATTTTTCATATCTTAGTTGAGCATAAACTGACTCCGAACCATGTTATATTATTAAATCCAAAATTATGTGTATGAGTATTCCCTCTAAAAAAAGAATTGTTTTTTGTGAATAAAAACATTTAATGTTATACCATTACGAAATAGTTCCTCTTTCTCCTATACACTGAATTGACTGGCCTCAAAACCCTGAACTATGAAGAACACTACTTTGCAACATTTCCTAAGCCTTTTTTTTTTGATCAGCAGCATTTCCCAAGTCTTGCATCCTGGCATATAAGACTTAGCCCAATAAAATTATCAGTTAAATAGCAAAGTCCAGATAATTGTGTTTTAGAATAGTGGTGCTTACTGAAAGGCAGTTATTTAGATGGGGTAGTGAGCTTAGATATTTGTTGGGCTTCATATGGGATCCGGCAAAAGAATGGGATAGTCCTAGTTGCAAAACACCAAAACCTAGCTTCTATCGGGAACTTAAAGCTTTGAACATGAATCCTAGTCCAAGATTGTCAACTTAGGTTTTGAGCATAATATTAATAAATTTCTGCTAATATTCTTTTTAAGGATCCAAAAGTTATTACACCTTTTGGAGCTATCATGTCTGTGTTACCCAGAAGTGTTTCCCTTGTTTTCTGTTTTGATGTTATTGGATTTCTATGCATGTTTTTTTTATCATCTCACTAATTGTATAAAATCTATTTTGTAAACCTTACATGGTTATCCTGATTACTAAAGGGATTGCTTTATGTGCAGCTATTGTACTTTGAGCAGGAAGATAATGGTGGTTTAAGTCTTGCATTACAGGTAAAGACAGTTTTCATAGAGTTCTTTAATAGTGTAATTCGAAATGCCTGTTTAATTCTTTTAGATGAGTTGTAGTGACCTATAGCTACTTTCTTCAAAGTTGAAGGTATGAAGTAATGTAGCTGCTTAATAGCTAAAATAAGTTCCATTTGGGAGGGCTTCCATGCTTTATGTTTTTGGCTTTGCAAGGTGGGATCCACCTGGATATCATATAAGCAATGTTTGATAGACAATGGATACATGGCACTAAACAGAATGGACTGGCAAAACAGGATTCATGTAGCTGACAGATATAGATGGGACAAAGCTTAAATGATGATGTATGTTTGATAAAATAATGCAGAGAGTGAAATTTGGTCATCATGCAGCCATTCACGTGGCAGTTTATACAAACCTCTTTCAGTAGCTTCTTCAAAGCAGCTACATATAAAGCTAAACCCTCCCAAGTGGGCTCTAAGCACCTGCTTGAGAAGGCTTATTCATTTATTCCTAGCCAGGTTTTAGGGGTTGTTTAGCCCCTAAAATTTTTATTTGCACAGAAAAGAATGGAAACATTGACTGGATCAACAATCCAGTGACCCGATCGGTCATACTGTCAAACAATTTGTCTCACTCAGCAGATCATGAGTTAGAAATTTAATCTTTTTGTTTTGTATTTTTAGCCATTTCAATCATTAATAAGAATAATTTTCTTTTGCCACACTTATTCATATTTAATACTTAAACATGATTTTTTTCATAAGCGAAAAGAGAGATTTTATTACTATTGAGGCAGAGGGACCCTCAACAACTGTACAAAAAAATATTCAAGATGAATATATAATATTAGAAACATGCTCAACTTTTCTGCAAAATTTCTGTAATTTTCTCCTTTTTTGCATTTTATCTTTTATATATTCTTATTATATGATTTATGATGTCATGGGTTGACCAATTTGACCAAGACAGTTGAACTGCTGACCCACCACACAGAGGGGAAAGCAATTCTGTTTCTGTTTTCCCCCAAAACATTGATATATAACTGAAGATTTATTGGCTGGAGCATTTCTGCCTCTTTTACACAGAAACAAACAGAATCTTGACAATTTAGTGCCTGACAGGAGACAAAATGAGTGAAGTTATTCATTCTTATTTCACCCAATTGATATAGGACATGGTTAAAAAATTCTTGCTATCAACAAAATTGAATTACATTTACATGTTCTGGCACGGTAGTGCAATTGGAGGTGGACATGTCAAAAGACTCAAAACACAATTTTAATGTACATATTGCATATCCCAGTCATGCTCATCCATTTATAACTCATTTCACTTTCTACTTGGTTTCATTTTATTTGTCATTCTCCTAGCAAAAAAAAAGCATGCCCTTACATTATCCATGCTGCCTCATGTATAATATGACATCTCTGTGTAAGTTGCAATTTAGCTGCTCCATTTAATCCATTTAGTGTGCAGATTTAAAAAATGTATTTGCTTGGACAGCTTGTATAACTAACCTAATTTCCTCTTGGCATAGGAGGATAGTGCAAAAACAGGAAAAGTTACATCTGCTGGGATGTACTTTCTTGGTTTTCCTGTTTACCGGTTGGATCAAACAGTCAACTTGGTGAGTAAATGACATTCCAAATAGTTTTACCAGCTAGTTCTTACTTTTCAAACAAAACTTTCATCTTTAATCCTTATTTGTGCTGCAAATTTTGGTGACTCTAGATGGCAGCTGCCAAAGATCCTGATGCAGCCTTCTTTAAAAAATTGGATGGATTCCAGCCATGTGAAATAACTGAGTTACAAGCTGGCACTCACTTCTTTGCTGTTTATGGTCATTCTTTCACTCCTGTCCAGTTAGGCTTAACATTTTCTTGTTTATGCACATTGATGTACTTAACCCACTGTTTATCTGTGTTATATTACATAATTTCAGGTGACAATTTTTTCAAAAGTGCAAGCTATACAATAGAAGCTATTTGTGCTGCACCATTTTCAGAGGAAAAGGAGAAACTCAGAGCTGTAGAAGCCCAAATTCTAAGTAAGAGGGCAGAACTTTCCAAGTTTGAAACAGAGTACAGAGAGGTTTGGATCACTTTCTGTTCATTTATTACTCCCTTGAACAAACAAGTATTTTTCCTTTTATTCTTTCTTTAGTTCATTATGATTTGGGGTATTACAGGTTTTGTCACAATTTACAGAGATGACTAGTAGATATGCTCGGGAAATGCAAGCAGTGAGTTCATCCTTAATGCTTTCTTAGTCTATGGTTTTAATTAGATAACAGTCAAAATCAGAGTAGATTTCAGCTAAATTGGAATACCAGGAAAAATAACACGGATTGTCTCATCACTTTCATGTTCTTCATTCAATCTTCAGATAGATGATCTTCTTAAACAATGGAATGGAATTCGAGCTCTGTACTCTACATCTCCACCTCTGAAACGGAGTTCAAGTAGGAGCAAACCTAGAGGTTCCTTCAAGGAATCAAAGGGGGAAGATGATTGCCAAGCAAAGGATAAAAAGCCCATGACAAGGGATCGGTCAAAGAAGAAGAAATGGTACAATTTACACTTGAAGGTGGACAAGAGGAAGCCTTGTTGAATATGGTAGGATATCTAACTTAAAAATTATTTTGTTGTATAATGAATCTAATCCAATTAATAAAAGGTTAAGTTTCATCCTGTAGGGGTGTATTTACTTGAACAATTGTGGAGAAACTTCCACCAGCAGCTTATTGTTGATGATTCTACTGTATCTGTGCTCGTATGTTCTTCCATAGCAATGGCTATGCTTTCACGCAGGTATGAAACCAAACAATTTTCTCCTGTCCAAGCCTGTACGGACAAACAACAGAGTGGAGGCAAAGGTTCTTGTAGAATGTCTTCACTACTGCAGCATGTAAAGGGTAGCAGATATTTTGTTATGAAAAGCTTCTTTTTCTCCGGGTGCCTTGGGTCAGAGTTGTATTTTTTTATCCTTTATTGTGCTTTTTTTTTGCCATGAATAGAATGGCGAAACAGGATTCATGTAGCTGACCGATATGATTGGGGTAAAGCTTAGATGATGATGACGATTGTGGTTTTTTACCATACGTTGTTATCGTGTATGATGTGTATCAGGAATTGCTGTGAATTATAACCTATCATGCGTCTTGCATGTATTTTTATATTTCCAGTACACTGCTTTTTCTTTCATTTTCTTCAAGGGATGTGACATATATATAGCTCATAAAGCCTCTGGATTGACCATGTTTTCACTGAAACTTTTGTCATGAATGGAAGCGACTAGCGAGCGATGCCATGAGATCCCCTAGTCATGGGGCTGGGATTTTTTTTTGGTGTTTGCGGCCCCGCCTACGCGGACGCAGCGACATTGGAAAGCGGTTTATAAGTGAAGGTTAATTATATTTTCTGGGAAGAGAGGAAAATAAGGAAGACAAATGAAATAAAATTTTGGGATGGTCAGGTGGTCGTATTGAGGTGAGGCCAAGGCAAGTATCGGCAATCATATAGTAAAGCCAGGTACTGTAAAGCTATATATGCTTATGCTTAAGAAGCTAAGCTAGGTTTTATGGTGGATAAGAACATTAAGGTGGCAGTGGGTAACTTTTCAATGGAAGTATGGAACGTTTTTAGAGAAACAGACTAAAATAGGGTAAAAGATTTAAACATACTCTTGAGTTTTTCAAAAAGATTTAAATATATATCGACTTTCATATTTTATTTTCTTTCAAAATTTTAAAGCCTACCCTGAATATTTTTAATTTCATGGGAGCAACGGGCATATGGTTAAAAAACTTAAATCTCAGAAAACGCTAAAACACAAAATCTCCAACCCCCAATAATAGGAATATAGGATGAAAAGAAAAATATAGAAATAAACAAAGAAACGTGGCAATGCTTACAAAAGTAGATAACGATTGAAGTTTTGTAAATATCCATCTGTGGCTCCACCTTATTTCTAACTCGGGATTTTTTTTTCTTCTTCATGTATCAAAGGATTCTTGAAACCAGTGAAAATGGTCTGCATTGTCACTCTTTTCTTTCTTTTCCACATTTCTCATGTTTCCAATTTCCTGTCTAGAAAAGCATAATAGGATTTACAATTTTTAAATGAATTCATATATGGTGGAAGATAGTTTAAGTCCATCCCACAAAATATGTTTAATCTTTTTTAAAAACTCAAGGTAAGTTTAGGTCAATTTATGAAAATTGAGAGTATTTTAAGTATTTTACCTTTTTGCTCCCCCATAATACCAGAACGCTCCGTAAACTTTTTTAATTTATATTAAGAAGATAACTTGTGCTGATCTCTCTCTCTTTCTCGAAGATCCAATCACGTTTCGTTCTACGATCGTCATAGCCGATGTGGGAGGTCAGCTTCAGTCAGAGCAAAGTCCATTCGAACAGCCTTTATAGCCTTGCATCGAGAATATTTCTGTACTTCTATGCTTTATTTCATGGGGAGATATTCCCAATGCAAGGCTATGATGGCTGTTCGAATGGACTTTGCTCTGACTGAATCCTGTTCCCCCGATGTGGACTTGCCATATACAAACAGGAGGAACAGGATTTGCTCCTCACACTTGGGCACCTCACATGCACATCCACCGTGCATAGAAAACATTTCTTGTGAATAATAATTTATAAGTATGGGATATATTCCCAATCAAGGTTCAAAATATCAGTATGCTTGATATGTTGGTATGGGCATATCGAGCGAATCAATACTGTTTTTTTTTTCTGAAACCGGTTTAGGGGGCTAGTTTATGGTTCCTTCATCCCCTAAACTGGTTAGACCCCTGACACACCCATTATAAGGGCGTATCGGAGGGGTCCGGAATGATACATATTGGCCGATACATATCGATACTTTGAACCTTATTCCTAATGCATGGTGTGCATGTGAGAAACAGATCCAGTCTACAGGATGGAGTGAGACCCATAAAGAGTTAAAAGCCTATTTAATTAAAACCTGAGTTGGTGCCTTGTGGAAAGAAAGAACAACGACGACGGAAATAATAATGGAGAAAAATTGATCTTTTCTTTTTCTTTTTTGGTGAAAAAAAAACTTATCTCCCTCCTATAAGGATGAGATGTTTTCCATGTATGCAGAGTTTGTGTGGGCCAGAGATCCAGACTCGAATCCAGGATGGATTCATTCCCCATAATCCACAACAACGTCAACGTGATTATTCCCTATTTCACGTATGTAGTACAGAAACAAATAGAATGGTAGAAAAGAAAGAAAAAAAATAGCAAGAGTAGATTGAGATGGAAAAACAATATCAACATCGTCTCCATTAATAATTTATTATTTTTTTTCTTTCTGATTTTATGCCTCCCCAAGAACAACTCCTGCCAGCCCAATTTCAATTGAGGAAAAATTATTCCAATGTAGATGTAAATTTATAAAATTACACATACACATTCTTAAGACAAAGATAAAGATAGAAAATCTAATATTTTATCAGATCGATGAAGGATAAAAAAAATAACAGAACAACTGGTAATAAGCAAAGAATATTCATCATCATTTTCTTCCCTCATTCTCTTTTCTGATTGGGTCGATCAATCGATCATCATCATCAGCTCACCACCACCCATTGTAATAAATAATAAAAGATTCCTTTTTTTTTAATAAAAGAAAAAAAAGAACCAAAGTTAACCAACCAAATCAAGTTCTGATGTTGTTAAAGGAATCACATCTGCGACGGATTTCCCCCTTTCGTCCGGTCTTCACACTAAGAACACTCAGCTTCTCCATTGCATGACTGAACGACTGAAAGAATGCAGTCTGATTTGCTGCGAACATTTCCACGTATGGCTTGGTCCTGGCATCGGCCATCAATATCTGGTCTATCTGCAACAACCCTAAACCTCTCTGCAGGTTCTGGTAGTACATGTTGTCGAACTTGCCGGGCGTCATGACGTCGTTGAAAGCGGCCATGGTGGGGTTGGTTTCATAGTTGGCGCATGCCTTCCTCAGCCCCTCGGCGTACTTGGCATTGAGGGTGGGATCGATAGGCGAAGTTTTGCTGTAGTTGTAGATCCTGCCGGCGAACTCCTTGCAGTGAGAGAATCCGATGGTGTGGCCACCCATCAAGGCCACAAATTCGATGACAGTGAACCCCTTGGATGCGAAGAAGGTAATCATTTCGGAGACGGAGGATTTGACGGTGGGGAGATCGACCCGGCTGGCCTGAGAGATGAGACCATCCTTGCGACCCAAACGGACAGTGTAGAAAGGGCCACCAACCATGGTGATCAAGTCACGGGTGGCATGGGCTAAGATGTCAGCGCAGGATACAACTCCAGGGCAAGTGAGCTCGAGGGCGGTCTTGGCGCGAACAATGAGATCGAAGGCGTCGCCTGGGAGGGAGAGGTTTACGTCGCTGTCGCGCTCGGCTTTGTTGAAGGCATTGGAGGAAATGAGGACTGAAGCATCACAGCCCTCGACCATGCAATCGTGGAAGAAGAGGCGGAGGGTGCCGGCGGCAGTTGTGGGGCTGGTGATTTGTTTGCTGGTGACAATTTCTCGAATGGTATCTTCGAATTGGGGACATGATTTGCTGTAGTAGTCGGTGGTGAGCTTGGATTCAGAAGGTGAGATGGTGAAGGATGAAACAAAAAGGATCCCAAGTAGTAAAGAAGGCAATGCCGCTGCCCCCATTATTTACTGCTTCACTCTAAATAACACCAACAATCCTCTCTTGTGGGGCGTGGGTGGAGCAGGGGCGGGATGGGGGGGAGGGGGAGACGATTGAGACCTGCTTCCTCAGGCGAAGGATGGGAAATAGGGAGAGATGGAGAGGAAGCAGATCTGCTTCGTTTGTGGAAAATGGGACTAGATTTGGAGGAGAAAAGCAGAGTGGGAAAGAGGGAGGCGTGTTGTGGAGGAGAGGGGTTTTAGGGAGACATGGGCTATATTTGGAAGAAAGAGAATGAATCGAGTTTCTTATTAGACTTTTGGTTTTCATTCCAACATTTGTTTTATCTTTTTTGTTTCTGCGTTTTCTTTTAGTGGGGAAATGGAGATGGAACAGAGTCAACAGACATCAAAAAAAGGGAGAGAGCCAGAGCCGTAGAGGTGGAGTACAGGGGAGGGTGTGGACCCTGCGACCCTGGCCTGGTCGTTACCGGATTCCGAATTCCGATTATTAGGGGCGGACGGAGGGAAGGAGGGGACGAGCTCTTCTTTTTGAGCGTGGATTGCGCTCCTCCTTCTCCAGACTCAGACAGTCAGAAAAAACCTTGGATTGGCATTGGCTGTTTGGAAACGACAGCCTGGGCTGTTTTCAACCTTCTGGCTACATCTTGACACGTTATCCTATTGGTTGCAATTACTCTTTTTACCCTCACCCATGTTAACGTGTCATACACACGAAGTTTCAAAACAGCCCAGCGAAGGCTGTCTTTTTCCAAACAGCCAAACTTTAATGGCTGATAAACGATGATCCAATCGCTTGATCAAGGCAAAGTTCGGTGTATATTATAAACGCAGTCAACTATGAAAGGGGTATGTACTAAGTATGTGATTACAATCAATTCCTGGGGCTCAAGGAGCTTAATCTACATAAACCATACATTCCCCTGTGCCGGAAAGGGTGTATGAAGTAAGATCCCTAATTATATTGGTTGTCCTTATGCTTCATGATCCAGTTGGCAAGATTTATTCTCAAGGACCGTTGCAGCCCTCGAAACAAGAAAATATGTGATAAATTATAAGAGAATGACTGTTTAGCCCACTTCAGAATATATACAGATGGGATGAATCTTGACCATGGATGTGGATTGATGTCAAATTCATCGGCAGGATGCGATTTATAAGATTACTGATAGATTATGGGAAGTTACGATTTAAGCTCACCTATATTTAAATATGTAAACATGGTTTAATTAGGCGGAACAAGCGAGGCCTTGCACTTCACCAAAAACATAAGCCCATCCGACCTCGTTGGGCCTAGCCGAACTTGGACCGGATTCGTTTCCATGGATACGTCTCCGCTGATGTGCACTATTAACATCTAGCCCAGGACCAGGAGTAAAGGTCCAAGTGATGAACACTGAAGAGGAGCCATTTGGATTGGATCGGCATTTCTTTAGCTATTCCTGTGTCGACTGTCGAGCCTTGCACAAAGAAATCTCCTCGATTCACTCCTCCTTGTACTCATAAATCCTTCAAGCCCTCGTGCTGTATTGTTCGGCCGCTGCATATCTCTGCTGTTCTGTCAACGGAAACAAGAGAATATTGTCTAAGTAGATCCAAAACATGTTGACTCCCAATCCCAAATCTACCATCAGATTTAGGATATGGGTTCTTCTCTTCTCACTGTTTTTTCTCGCTACCTCCAATTTAGCCAAATCTGAAACCGGTTTTCGAGCAACTAAGAAGAGATTTATGAGAGAGAAGGTCCGGAAAATGTAAGAAAATCGTCAGTTTTTATGCTTTAATGTACATGATTTTTAAATTCTCTGCTACACATGGTCTGTTCTGTTTAGTAATTATTGAATTTGAGTTCAACGGAGTTCTGTTTGTTTTAAAAGCTATTAACTTTGCAATCCTTGTTTGTTTTCTTTAATTCGATAATACGCTATTTTAATTTTGCTGATGCTAAGTTGAATTGTTAGTGTGGTGCTTTTTTTTTTCACGATAATTTCATTGTTTCTGACCGAAATTTAGAAGGACCGATAAAAAACATAGCTTTTATGAAGTTCTTATCTTGTAGCCATGGTCTCTCTAAGAATGGACTTTTTTTTTTCCTGCAAATGGGTTGTTTTTTGTGATAAATTTTAAGTTATGTGCTGAAAGCTTGAAAGTATAACCAGAGATACGGTAACTTCCAAATTTTGTGGGAGCTAATAAGCGCAGCGTTTCTTCTAAAATCGAAGGTGCTCTATAGCTCCTACAGGAAGATGGCGTGTAATCTGAACTACCGATTTAGTCACGGCTAACTCAATTGGTACTATGCATTTGCATATGCTTTTTCTCGTGTACAAACTACAAACTACAAAACCGGTTTTCATATACATTACATTACGTATGTACCTACATACCAACTTACCTGCATACGCATGTTATCAATTCTAGGCGCGGGACTATCTTTGCTTACAACTTAGATGCTTGTTTTCCTTTTCAGGTTTTACCATGCATACAACAACTACATGACTTATGCATTTCCGGTCAGTTCGAAGTCCATGAAAATTGTTGCAGATTGATAAGTTCTAATTCATCCACTATAAAGTTGTAAATGGCTATACTACTGTTTTGCAGCATGATGAGCTAAAGCCTCTTACGAAGACATTCGCTGACTCACTTAGTGAGCTTGGAAATTTGAAGGTGATGGTTATACACTTCTTAGCTTCCTTTAGAGTTTATATTTACATTAATAGCTTTTCTAACAACATTCTCTCTCTCCTCAATTTTCAGCTTGAACACTTACCTCAAAACTATAATGGATCAGCGCTTACACTTATCGAATCATTATCCAGGTAGGGTATATGAAATCTTTGGATATTTAAATTCTGAGCAGTACATGTGATCCTTATCCGTTGGTTTTGGTTTCAGGCACACTTGGGTATTTTTATAAGTCTACCATATTAGTTTCATTTTAACAACTCTTTTGGGGGTCTTATAACTTATATCACTTCTTTGTTTTTGCTTATTTGGAACTAATATTATTGTAAAACTACATGAGCTCACTGTTCTGATATCATGGCCCCAAGTCTTGATTGTCCTTTTCCTTTTCATTCTACTTTTGGCAGTCTTGTTGTATTGGGCAACAACACAGAATTTGAAAGAGCAGTTCTTTGGCTTTCTGAGAATCTCACCTTTGACGTTGATGCAAGGATAAACCTATTTGAGGTATCCAACTCAAGCAATTTATGTTCATACATAAATTTTCCTAAAATTGGGTGAAGAAAGGTGGCAGTCATTTTTACTGATGGTTGTCACTTGTAAGCTGAATGGTATTATGTTAATAAGTTAAATATGAAGTGCTCTGATGAGCTTCCTTCCCCTTGCTTGCAATTGTGTAGTGCAACATAAGAGTTCTTGGAGGGCTTCTTTCTGCTCATATTCTTGCAACTGATTCTAGGAGCAGGTTGGTTCAAGGGAAATATAATAATCAGCTTCTTGCTTTGGCTGAAGATTTAGGAAAGCGCTTTCTATATGCATTTGCTACTCCCACTGGATTACCATATGCATGGGTTAATCTTAAGGTATTTCTTAATTCATTTTTAAGTTAGTAGACTGTACCTCATTTGCAAGTTTATTTTAATCAGAAAATTTTCTGTACCTTTAAAAGCATAATTGGAGCATAATATAATAATGACATAGACAAAATGCAATGCATGAATAAAAGTGTAACTGTGTCTTTTACAAGCAACAAGACTATTAGAATAACTTTTACATGTGATCTTACATAATGCAATAAGTGCATCAAAAGTAGACTATGCTCACGTGGTGACATAGTAATGTGTTGCTGAATGCCTTCTTTCAAGTGAAGAAATTAAGTCCTGACTAGGGTTCTATTAAACATTATTCATGATATATGAAAATATAATGCACTGCTGCTTAAGTGTCTTTTAAAAGTGAGAGCCAACTCCAAATTTGTGCAGCATGTCTTCTTCACAGTAGTGGTTTATTTAGGAGATATATTGGCTTTGTAATCTTTCAGAGTGCTTTTATCATGATAGGGGACACTTTAATATCTCTGTGCTTACATTATAACATGTGCAGGGGATTGAAAACCACCTTTTGATAGGTTCCATCTAGTGATCAAGACTCAAAGTGCTGTTTTAAAATCATTAGAATTGTCTCTTCAGTAGAACTTAAGTTGTATATGTTTAGCCATTCAAGTTTGTTTCTGCAGATTGGATCTCCATAAATTTCATGCTCCAGGAATGAAAAATATCATACATCATGTAAAATGTACAAGTGTTAGAATATACAAATACTAGTAGAACTTGTTCATAGGCGTTCCATTCTTACATGAGGTTTTCGATATGATCTTTTGAAATTTGAAAAGTATTGATATAACTCGTTGGTTTTGTTCATAAGAGGGGTTTTATGACTCTACATCAATGAGAAATTCTGTGATGGACAGTATGGTGTGATGGAGAATGAGACAACTGAAACAAGCACTTCAGGATGTGGTAAGGGCTTATGCCTTGTCTTTACATTCTAGAATGCATCTGTAGATGAAATTTCCTATCATTTTCTTATACTTCTTTTATAATTTTTTGGAATTTAGGTTCACTCATCCTTGAAATGGGGGCATTATCAAGGTTAACTGGGGACCCCAGATATGAAGCTGCCGCTTTGCGTGCTCTTCATAAGCTATGGAGCATGCGAAGTCCTTTAAATCTCCTAGGAACTACACTTGATGTGGTCACTGGGGAATGGATAGAGTATTCATCTGGCATTGGGGCTGGTACACTCTCTTTATTTTCTTATCTCCTCAGTATTCTAGCGTTCATTCCATGAAATTCTTTTGATTTACTTGAATTTTCAGTTTCATTAGGTCAGTGAATTAAGTGAGTTTGATAGCCTTGCCCTCTCTGACTTTCTGTTTGACTTGAAATGTCTTGTTAAACTTAAATGGTATGTTATATTTTTTATATTAGCTTTACATCTTTGTCATTGAGTAAATACTATGTTTCTGATGCTGGTTTCTGGGGACCTTATGTAGGAGTTGATTCCTTCTATGAGTATCTAATCAAAGCTCACATTCTTTTTGGAAGGGAGGAGTTCTGGGACATTTTTCATTCTGCATATGTTGCTGTGCAGAAATATTTCCGGCATGGACCATGGTACTGCACTGAAAATTTCTTTTATAGTTCAGATAGCATTTTATTGGTTGTCTACTTGTTCAGTTGTTCCTTGATTTATTTTATTTTAAGGGTTATACTTTATCTTGGATGCCATGATTGTTTATAACTTGCTGGAATTAAAATAATATCTTAACTGGCTCCTAAGTGCTTTCCAAAGTAGATACCTAAGGCCAGAAAAAGTAAAAAGGGCCATTACCCAAGGATCCACTTTTGGTAGTTGAGATCAGATTTGAACTTTGCTGTGTCAGATTGGGTCTCGTTTTTCCAGAATTTGATCAAGTCGATAAAGAGGTCTCAGGGGACTGATTTGGGGAAGTTATGGGAATGCAAATTTGTAATTTGATGATATGCTTTGATTTTCTCCTTGTTTTTGTTATGTGGTATTACCTTAACACCTGACAAGATTGTATGGATTTTTACTTTTAATGATTTTTTTTTTCATTTACCATTAAAAAGATCAGATTTAGCTTTGGAAACAGCCTCTCTGTATGTGCAGGGGTCAGGCTGTGTACATCTGTCCCTCTCCAGATCCCGCATTGGCAGGAGCCTCATGCACTGGGCTGAACTGTTGAATTTTTTGGATCATAGCAAACAACGTGACTTCTTTTTCCCCTTTTCTTTTCTTTTAATGAAAAATTTTACAGAAGAGGGAGCACTTTTGAATTTTGTTAATAATTGAGGATAAGATTACAACTTTTTTCTTTTTTTTGGGGGGGGGGGTGGGTGGGAGATCGGGATGGAGGGGTCAAAACTTACCCGCTTGCAATCAACAAGTATCTTCTATAAGATCAGCATTAAAAGTTTAATGTATATATGTGGAGAGGACTCCACTAAGGTCCATGTTCATGGCTTTACCTCCTAACTCCCAAGTGATCCCCTCTGTTGGCCCATGGACCCTCCCCTCATTAAGCAATAGATTTTAGAGGTATTTACACTTAAGAACTGATCAAAAAAGGAAAGAAAAACTAGGATATACATGCAATTATGATTTTCAGAAGGTTGCTCTGAATCTGGATTTTTGAATTTGCCAGAAGGAAGAATTGCGGAAATCCCCTAAACCGGAATACTGACCTTTTGACCATTAGTCTTGAAGCGGAATGACCATTTTTTATATTTTGAGTGGGGCCTGGTGAGGGAGAGTGGACCTATGATGCTTTGTCTTCAGGTTATCTGATCATGTCCCCCCCCTCCAATGCACACACACACAAAATAGGGTATTTATAGGATGTTTACCTCTTGCTGATATGGAATAAAGGACAAATCACTGAAGAATTTTGTTACAGCCAGTGTTGCATGGGCTTGGACATAGGAGTCAGAAACTGACACGTGTGCAGGATTTGTGGACACTTCTTAGTTCTTACATAAATAATATTTATTATATATATAATAAATATTATAATTTTTATATTATTTATAGAATTCATAGAGCTTTGTATGCATAACGATATATTGTTAAATTAATTTTAAAATTGACAAATTAAACTCACAACCTTTTTCATGCCATGTCACCACACTAGTTATTTTTTTCATCATTTTCCTAATTTCACGTTTAATTGGAAAAGATCCACTAAACAATGGATCATAAATTATGTATAAATTGGAAAAATATAAATATTTGAGTGTCCTATTGGATACTTAAATGGTTGGACACTGTTACATAGAGATGTTTAAAATGAGGATTTGTAATCTTTGACAGTTGATACAATGCGCATTTTGGTAAATCCACTTGATTCACATTATAGCTGAGTTGGGTGCATATTTTGGAGAATCAAACACAAGTTGACTCGTGGACATGTGTCAACTCAAGTTGGTTCACAATTCCCTTCCAAAGGTGGGGGTGTCCATGCACAGCCATCATGCACTTTTATGACCTATGCTCTGATGTGTCCAGTGTTTTCAACTGATGGTCTAACTGGTTGGTCAGGCCATTCAACACATCACCAAGCTAGAATTCCAGGTCCATTTCACTACTGAACTGCTTGCTTGCAAAAAACTATTGGCTCAGTCAATGATCTGGTGGCTGGGCCACTTGAACTGCTGAACCCATTACAGCCATCATGCACGTATATGACCTTTGCTCTGATGTGGCCATTGTTTTCAACTGATGGTCTAACCATTTGGTCAGACCCAAGTTAGAATTCCAGGTCCAATTCACTACTGAACTCCTTGCAAAAAACTATTGGCCCAGTCAATGACCTGGTGATGGGCTACTTGAACTGCCAAACTGTTTGACCCAGTCAGTGGGTATTTTCTGTTTAATATGATGAATATATAATATTAAAGATATGCCCAATTTTTTCTACAAAATTTCTGTATTTTCTGTTTTATATATTTATTATCTAATTATGATGTCATGGGTTGACCCTTTTGACTCTGGCAGATTAACTTCTGACCCACCAAACTTTTTTCTATCTATTTGTGGTTCTGCTAGAAGAGGTTCCTCTGCCTTCCTTTTTTTCTACCTCAAGGAGGTTGTGACTCTGAAAGTATCTGTTGGCATTGTTTATCCCTCACTATGTGCTATTCATTTTCCATTCTTCCAAATCTTCTCCCTTTTGCTTTGCCTTGAAAGAGACGTTCTTTTCTGCTAGGATGAATGATCTCATCCTGGATTGCATGGCTGTATCTTGAACTGGATGGTCATACAGTGCCACAGGAAAACCACCATATATATGGTTAGACACGTAATTGACATTTATTTTTCATTTTTCCCTTTTTCTTTTTTTTTTTTGGAGGGGTGTCACTGGTTCACATAGTGAATGATCTTTCTTTTTTTTTTTTGTGTGTGTGTGTAAAACATAATGATTTCTGAGAATGTATGCAAAGTTATATGGGTGTTTAGTAAGGGTATGGTTCTATTGGTATTTATCAAAAAAAAGGGTATGGTTCTATTGGTGGGGTTTGGTTGTTGTTTTGTTATCGTTTTTTATCGGGTTGATTGGATTGTTTGTTCCTTTGGTTGTGGGTTGTTTCCATGTTTGTTTGTTTGATTATGTGTTGGTTGTTTTTTCTTTAATTTTTAGTTTAAAAAGTGCTGGTTTGTGGAGGGTGGTGTATTGTTTCTTTTTTTCTCTCAGGTGACTGCTAGTCACCTTTCCTGTATTCTTTCCTTTTCCTTTTAATAAATTTTATTTTATTTTATTATCAGAAAAAACATAATGAATCATCATGTTTTAACTTTTTAACCATCAATACAAATATTTGCTAATCCATTTACAAGTATGTAAAGTCTGTACAAAAAAGATTGTACAAATTATATTTATCAAAAAAAGAATGCTAATCCATAAATAGCGACCTAACATGTTCAAAATAATATTTACAAGTCCCAATTATATTATAAGAAAATTGATCATGTTGGCTGCTCTCCTCAGATGGCCCTTGGCACTTGTGAGTTGTGACATTACATCAGAGAGGCTCGACCCTTGGCTTCCAAAATGAATGGCTCATTTAGATGGATTCCAGGGCTATGCATTTTCCTTAATGATAGACTGGCAAGGGGCATTTAGACCATCCTTAACTTGGGGCTTTCCTCTTTCAGGGTGGCACTATATTAGTATTTTCCAAGATAGGCTTTTTATTGTTGGATTTATACTGTGCCTGGCCCCTTCATGCAAGTTATGTGTATTTAGTTTTCACTGTATCATCATCAAAGCAGCTCACTTGGTCTTTTATCAATATAAAAGGCCAAGGAAGCATGCTCTAGGGCATGGGATCCCAGAAATGAATGAATTGTCCTGAATGTAGGCAAGTACGTGGACAATCATAAATGGATGAACTGCCCATGTTGGTCTTGTGTCAGATTTTGATTTTTGACACACCATGAATTCTTGATAGGATACTTATATGGTTTTCCACTTTCTGGCTTTCTGCTTTCTTTCTTTCTTCTTTCTTTGTCCTTTTTTTAATGGTGAGGTAAAAGTTTATGCACATTATGAACATCTAACATACATAATGAATTTATTAGGTAACAAAGACAAACTTCTATATTTAATTATGCATTCTATAGGTATGCAATGATATTTCACAATCTAAGGAATCTTTTAATATTAAATACTGATTTTGGATGTGTCTTTGGGTCCATTTTTTTTTCATCTTGGATGTCTTGACTTCTAGGCGCACATTGGGTTTCAATTCCCATGTCCATGCATCACTATTCACTAGTCATTAAGAATGATTTGAGTCCTCAATTCATACAGACACATGATCAAGACATTTGCAATCAAACACCATTAGTAGGTTTTAAAAGATTACGGGGGTGGGCTTGAAGTTCGACATGTAAGTGCATTTCAACATTTACAGCTACAGAGGCATGGATGCATTAAAGGGAAGTGGGAATGAGAATCCCCTATCTGCATGTGTTTATTATTTCTACTTGTCTAGCTTCATAGTTTAATGTTATCAAAAGTTCACATTAAGTAACAATGCAATTATTGTGTTCTAGGTATCATGAAGCTGATATGAGGACTGGAAGGGCTACATACTGGCAGCTTACAAGCCTTCAAGCATTTTGGCCTGGCCTACAGGCAAGTGATGAAGACCTTAACATTTTCATAATTGAATTTTGGATGTTTGACCGAAAGTGGTATCTTGATCTTTAGGATATTCTTTAACAGGTTCTTGTTGGAGACATTTTGGCTGCTAATTCATCCCATCATGAGTTTTTTCATGTGTGGGAAAAATTTGGTGTGCTACCAGAAAGGTGTGCATGGTTTGAAACTTTGAATCTTACTTCTTAATTAAACATTTACATGAGATTTTCCATTCATGTCTTCTCCCTTGTTTTCTGCTTCTATGGTTGTTCTCAATGGTTATGTTTGCTTAACTTTCTCTTTTTTCTTTTAGATTTAATCTCATGGTAAGAATGAATTATATAGGTATTTGCTGAACCATGAAATGTTGCATCCTACTGAGAAATATTATCCTCTACGCCCTGAATTGGCAGAGTCCACATTTTACTTATATCAAGCTACCAAAGGTATGATCATTGTACTTTTCACTTATTTATCCTTACCTTGAATCAATCAGAAGCTTCAATCTTACTTGCTCTCCCACCCACCCACACACAGAGCCAAATATGGAGAAAGAAGCTAAGTTTAAATATGCACATAAACAATATAACAGTTCATGAGACTTAATTTCTTAAAATCCTAGGCATAGATTCTGATGCTGGTTTCCCTTTTAAAATTGTATTACTATTCTTTAACCTCCATTGCACTTTTGATTTTTATGCTAAGGTTCATGCATTTTAGTTAGTTGACAAAATAAATAATTAGTCTGACAATTTAAGAAATTAACTGATAATACAGTGGAAATTCAGGAGTTAGTTTTGTCTAGTTGATTCTGATATGCCTTGTTCAACTATTTGTGTATCATTGTAGTAGCTGAGATGTGTCAGTGGGCGATACAGTTGCTTTCCATTTTGTTCAACTAGCTGAACATACCCTTTTGAGTATGTCAAGAATATACCCTTTTGATTTGATGCCTCGATCTGAAGAGAGATGTTCTTTTCTTAGGAAGGTCTTAAAGTTCAACAATTATTTACCCAAAAAATTGTCCTTGAATGCGATTTTTGTCTTCACTTCTGCTTATACACTTGCATATTTCAGATCCTTGGTACATGGAAGTGGGTGAATCAATTGTAAATTCTCTTAATTTATATACTAAAGTGGAAGGTGGGTTTGCAAGCATAAAAGATGTGACAACCATGCAACTGGAAGATCATCAACATAGCTTCTTCCTGGCAGAAACGTGAGAATTCTATTTAAAGCCTGGTGATTGATTTTGCTATATGTGAATGTAAATGCAGTAGTTATTTTCCTTTCCTTTTCTGCAGGTGCAAATATCTTTATCTTCTTTTTGATGATTCATTTTTGGCTGATCAAAATTATATATTTACAACTGAGGGTCATCCTCTTCCTGTATTAAGTAGTTGGCATGAGAGGCTTCCCGAGACCTTCACTTCAACTAATTGGACTTTTGTCAAGGTTCTAGTCTCTTACCTTTCTTGTACCAATATTTCAGAATTATGTCTTGGTTGGCCAATTTTCAGCCCCCCCGCAGTTGCCATGTTTGTGCATGTTCTCCGCTTATACTACACCAGGGACATAAATATGTGGATAAAATAATTATTTTATAACATTATATGATATTTTTTGTTTGCAGGGAATTAGCCAAGTAAAACGTGCAAGTGCAATGTCTTTGCAAGTTTGTCCAGCATCTACACTGGTACGAGGAACTACTGCCCAATTGGTGGAGAGTGCTTGCCATGTCCCTGATGCTCGTGCTGACCACAGGTGCATGACTGATGAGGAATGTGGAATTGACTCAACTAGTTGTCGGCAAAGAACATGCAGCATGGCTGGCTACTGTGGCCTGTGGCTGCTGTTCATACCTTAATTCCTTGTTAACCCTCTTGCTGCCTACACCATAAGGCCATTTTTCTTTTTTCTTTTTTTTCCCTTTTCCGACAAGGAATAACTGCAAATCCCATGGAACAAGATTAGCGCGTAAGGGTCTTTTTTCTGGTGAGAGACTGTCTGTCACATACACAAGACATAGAGTCTTTTGTTGTTTGTCTTTGCATTCCATTAAAGAAATGATTTTTTTCTTGACATCATATGAACTATGCTTGATTTTCTCCAGTACCATATTCAAATTCATGGCCCACTGCTGGATACTGATGGCATTGGCATTCAAATTACAAGTTTGCCAAGCTCTTCACTGCCAATAAGCTTCATTTTACATATAATCAATGAGCGCAGAACCATGTGCTTGTTCTTCCGTGATTGATTTTGCCTCTCCAACGTGTGCCCAGGTACAGATATTAGATATCCTCCCTTATGAGTGTGTTTTGTTCCCTAGATGTTTCTTAATAGGAGTTTATCAAAATATCGTCATGTTATTATTAAATCAACATTTTTTCCATCATATTTATCCGCATGTATTGATATTCATAAAAGTGGATTTTGATTTATATACGTATTCCCAAGGGTTGAGTGTTTATTCACTATTCTTGTGATGTGGTGTCTAATTGTCTATAAACGATTTATCAAATAATTTTCTCGATTCTCTGATGTGGTGTCTAATTGTTTTATCAAATAATTTTCTTGATTTTAAGATAAATCAAGAATAAACATTTATTTAATAAATGAAAATTATACCAAACTACATTTCGCGTCTCTTTTCCACAACTGTTTTTCCGGTTTTGCCTCCTTCCATTTTTTCACATAAAGCACGTGGTGGATAATGACAGTTAACAAAGCTAGGTTCCAAAATGCCCTCTTTCGCTCTTAGAAAAAAAGGAAGCTCCCTTTCAAACTTTTTCTTTTTTGGAGAATCAATGGCGGTCCAAGCGATTCCACGTCCCCTTCACCTGCTAGCTGTCACTATGTTTCAGCACAGTCCTCCCATATCGTGATATCCAAGGTAAGTAGAGTACAATGATAAACTTTATCAACTAGCTACAAAAGCGTAGGAGGGGAATAGATTTATCATGTCAACCACCCTTCAGTGGACTTCATATATCATCTTTTAAAGCACCAATGTAAGGTTTTGTTGGGTCTAAAAAGAAACCCAAAGTTGGGTATCAACAGTAAGGCTCATGAAGCATTTGAGTTCAGATCTATTACCAACAAAACACTCCCGACAGCCATTACAGCCATACATTTAAAACATCTTCCCATGGGAATATGTTGGGAGCATTTTGTTGCTACCAAATCCCCAAGTATGTAATCAAACTTTATGCTGAGCCTGATTCTTTTCACATACTATGGCGGTGCCGAAGCGTGAACCTTCTTGGTAAGCTATCGATGTCTTATGCCTTTGTCCTATGTTTATGTTCTACCAAAGCTTTAAATTACTTTTTATCATAAATTTTATGGTTTAAAAATAATAAAACAAGGCAACTAGATCTTTTTGGTTTGGATGTAATCAGTTAAAACTATAAGAAATATTTTCTCTTTCTATTTGTATATAATTTTTTATGACTTTTTTTTTTCTTTTCATAGCGGAACTATCACTTACAAGGAATTTTTTGGACATAAGAAAAAAAAAACTTTCAAATAGATATAAAAAATTACTTAAGGCTCTATTTGGTTGCACATAAAATTTAAACTAAGGAAAACAAAAAATTTCTAAAACTACTATTTTAAAGTGTTTGGTTGCCTTGTATAATGCCTGTGGAAAAATACTTCCCAAAAAGCATCATTTGAGTTACGCAAAACACCAAAAAATTAGGAAAGTAATCCGTTTGTTTTTATTGAATGTCATTTTTGCAAGCAAACACATTTTTTTTTTCGTTTCACGTGCAGCCAAACGCAATCTAAAAGACAACACAATTGACCCTTCTCTAGTTGTCCATTAGACCTAGCAATCGCCGCAATCCCAGATTGTGAATTGCATGGGTGACACTCTGGATTGGCTTATGTGTTTATTGCCTCTGTCCATGTTTAGCTCTGTAGACATTGTGCATTCTATTGTTTGTCACAAAATCAATTCCAACTGGATCCTTCAAGTTTCAATCTTGAACTTAAAAATGCCACTCAATTTCCAATTCAAATTCTCTTCAAGTGGTCAAAACAGGTCGGAGTTGGAGGTATTTGGGTCTACCAAAGCTGCCAAATTGATTTATTTTCCCCTTTATCAGTCAAGATCTTTCTCTTCTTGTCATATGAATTAGCAAAGTTTCCTCCTCTAATTCATCATCATCATCCAAAACTTGTTCCAATGAGATTGGCGCCCCATATACACATTTCAGCATGCATTGGGAACATCTTCCATAATTGTCATGGGGAGATGTTTTCAATATACGGCTGGGATGGGCTGTGGGGCACTGATGTGAATATGTTCCAATGATATGGGGTCGGCTACAAGAATCTTGCTTCATCATTCCATTCTATTTAAAGTCATATCCATTATTAAATTATGGACAAAGTAAAGAAAATGAAATAAAGGTTTGTCCCAACTATACAACTCACCTATGTGAATCCTGTTTTTCCATTCCATTCTATTTAAATCCATATTTATTATTAAATTATGGCCAAGACAAAGAAAATGACATAAAGCTTTGTCCCAACTATACAGGTCACTTACATGACTCCTGTTTTGCCATTCCATTCTATTTAAAGCCATATATACTATTAAATTATGATTAAAACAAAAATAATAATATAATTAAGAATAGAATGCAATTAATCATTTTATTATTAAAAATGGTGATTCTAATGGATGAACTAATCTTCGATTATCTTGTTTAATAAACTCATCGATACCCATATTGTCATGTGGAGGAATCGTGTGGCTGATCTGGACCACCTACCATACAGGAAACCCAATGGATCAGCCATGTGTCCAACTGTAGTCCTATATCCAACCTATTAACGGAGGTTGGTCCAGTTGATTATAGCCATTTAAGCTTTTAATTATTTCAATATAAAAATTGACTATAAAAAGTCTTTCTTTCGAGTAGGAGCCCCCATATAAGTTGCCATGTCAAAGGTTTATAAGTGGTTCATTCATTTATTTATTTATTTCTTTTTGTATTTATATCATTAATAACTTTTTTTGATTCCTTTTTTTCAAAATAAGTTGATTGCAGGATTTGATTCCACATCAATGCTCAGCTAACACACCAACTAGCCCACCCTCGATTGGTTGGTTTGTAGGTGGTTTAGGGAAGCTCATAAAACTATCTAATTATCACACATACACATTCCCTGGTTATTATGGAAGCTAGCTGGCTAGAATCAAGTTTTCCTCCTCATAACACTTTAGCGATGCTTGCATTCGCACTATTTTTCCATGAAGGAAAACAAGGAGATATTCTCAATGCTAAGTTGCATTTATTGTGAGAATGGTGTCAGGACAAATTGGGAGGGTGTTTGGTAGCAATGTGTTTCACGGTTATTTTCGATTCATAAGTTTTTATCTCTCTTATTTTTTTTTTCGTTTTTCTGAAAAAGGCTTGGTATTCATAAGTTTTTCTCTCTTTTTTTTTATTTTTTTTTCTGAAAAAGACACAAAAAGTCATGCTTGGTAGAGATTGGGCTTTATCTTATTTTCATAATGACAAATGTGTGAGTGACATTTCAAAAAAGCTGTCGGCTTTTCAAATTTCAATGTCCCACGATACTTGGGTGATTTAAAATCATGCTTGTCAAACACGTTTAAATAGTGATTCCATTTCTTCTTATGTGGCAAAACCCATGAAATCGAAAACTTGTGAAAAGCTACAATGCCAAACACCCACTTAAGTAGCAGACCTACTTCCCATCTATATCAATGTGCTATTTAGATACTTATCTTGGTTTCCATGCAAATCATAATAGTTAAACCCAAGGTTCAAAATATCGATATGCCTGATACATCGGTATAGGCGTATCGAGTGAAACGATACTCCTTTTGGTGGTTTTTTTTTTCCAACTGGTTCGGGAGAGTCGGTTTAGGTCTTCACCACACTCTGAACTGGTCAGACCACTGATACACCCACTGTAGGGGCGTATCGGTGGGGTGCCGGAACGATACGTATCGGTCGATACAGGCCGATACGTGTCGATACTTTGAACCTTGGCTAAACCAATAAATGTTAAAACAAAGTATCATAGGCAATGTTTTCGAATCGTTGTTGACTCAGACGGTTGGACCGGAAACCATTCAAGTGACCGGTTCCGTTTTAATCCATACACAGTCTCTGTTCAAAAACCATTGAATTAATCAATGAACTATTGACCCGAATGGTTTGACCATTGAACCGTTCAACCCAGAGAATGGTTTGCGGTTTATTAACTTGTCAAAAAGGAAGCTCAGATCTGAGATCTCTCAGATCGAAATCTACTATGACTCTAAGAGAGATGCGTGAGAGAGTGAGAGAGATCTAGGAGATAAGTTTAGATTTTAGACTCTAGATGACAGATTTGCGAGAGAGAGAGAGAGATTTGATTGAGAAATCTCAGATCTACTCCCATTTTTCACCATCACCGATGCTATTGCCGCCATCGCCATTGCCATTATAAGTCACTGCCATCATCATCGCTGCAGCCTTCAAGCCCTCCTTTTCCTTCTTCTTCTTCTAAACTCTTTCAGCCGAAACTTCTCAAATGCCTCTCATTTCATCTTTATTTTCTCTTTATATTTATATGCATCTTACCCTAATATTCCAATCTAATGTATAAGATGACATATCACTGTTAAAATACTCAAACCGTTCAAACCGTTTGACCTAAACGGTCGAACCGCTAACTCGAAATCCGGTGGCCAGAACGGTTCCGTTTCTAGGTCGGTTTTTAAAACCTTGATCATAGGTTGTTTTTGGTAAATAAGCCCCTGTTTGTTATCATTTATTTTAAGTATTTATTCAAATATTGAATAAGTATTTAAAATAAGTGGTGGGATCACACAATAAGTGATAAATAAATATTTATTTGCATTTAGCGAAAAAGGAATGAATAAGTGTTTATTATCAAAATAAATATTAAAAAAAAAGCAACCTAAGGACTACTTATTTTAAGCACTTATTCAATTAGTACCTATTCCAATTTTTGGGACAAAACTGTTCCCCTTGTTTTTTTTAATCCCGTCGAGCATCTTCTCCATTTGAGCTCCAATAGACAACTCTAGGCTGAGAAGTCGTTGTGAATCTCTTCTCTTTTTCTCCACTCTTTGCTCCATTTTGAGTAACTCTTTATGGTTATGAATGTCATTTTCGCAAATATAAGTACATATTGGTTTAGCATGAACAGTTTTATTAAACTTCCTAAAAATAAATCTATACTTTATAAGACTAAAGTAAGGTAATGGAGTTTGTATTTTATCAACCCAAACATAAACTTCCCAAGGAAGGGAAAGAGAACTGTATGCAAAAATCCACAATAGTCTTTACAACTGAGAGAATTAACACAGTATTCCACCCATGGTCTTTAGAAAAAGATAAGGTTGAGAAGATAGCAAAAAGTTGCTGCCATGACACTTGCACCACTACACTACAACTTTGCCCCAGCTGCATAAATAAAAGATTTATTAATGTTGAATATACAGAAACCACAAGAGATACCACATTTGGGATTACTCCTCCACCACATTTACAAATAACTTGAGAAAGCATCATCAGTAACATTTAGAGCAAATTCCTGAATAAAGCAGCTAATTAAATTCAAAACCACAGAAACAGAAGGAGATTTTTTTATTGTAAATTACATAATTTCGGGCAGACCAGATAAGATAAAAGCCAAAAGCCAAAAGCTAACAACACTACCTTTACAAAGGGACAAGCCACAAAAAGATGTAAGAGATTTTCGTCCTCAGTTCCACAAAGAGAACAGCAGATAGGATCAAACGTGAAGCCCAGCTGATAGAGTTTATCCTGGTGTACACAAAACCTCTCACTATTCATGGGAAAACATCTTCGAAGCTAGATATATGAATATGAGTATCTATGATCTGTTGAACTTCGAATGGGGAGAAGATTTGCAAAATAAAGTCCCGAATAGAGCACTGGTGGTCCTGTAGCATTGCGGGAACCATTGGTGCTTTAAAGCCATCACTTAACTATTGATAGGAGAAGATTTGCAAATCTCAACTTTCAAATGTGGCAACACTAATAATTACTTATTTATCAAACCATTTATTCATCAAACATAACCTAAAATACTTAGGCTCAGTTTGGAAAGAATACAAATATAAATATATACAGTGCAAATACATATTATTTTCAAACTGAGCCTTAAGGAAAAATATAATTTAGGTGTATGCAGAGTATGTGAACCAAGTTTTTATAAAATTGTCTTTACTTTGAAAGCTTGATAAAAATTTTGGCCAATTTCTTTTCTATTAAAACAAGACTCCCTTTGATTTCCAAATTGACACGTGAAAATTTATAGGTCGTCTAGAGAAAGCTCACTAGCCTATCCAACTGGGTAGGCCTCTTGGCCATTATTATTTGGAAACAAAATAGTCCGGAGGGATGCTATGAACCAGCGGATTGTGTAAATGATTAATTAAAAGAGAGAATGACCGAACAGCCCATGATCAGAATTTCTAGGTTCAAAGTATTGTGTTTTGGAATTAATGCCAATTTATGGGCATGTTGTATAGGGTGTGGATTGTGATCTTCTGAATGTTTATACCTCTGCAGTGTAAATCAGAAATCTGCATTGGGTAAATCCGTACTTTTTCTTAATTAAAATGAGGATTAGCTAAAAAAAGGGTGGTATTGTCCCAAAACCATACTAATTTGTTTTTGAAGATAAATAATTTTATTTTTTAACCAATGTAAAAGGGGTTATTCCGTTCATGGTTCATTTTTTTGAACCATAATAATGATACGTGAGCGTTGATTATATGTTTCGTTTTTTTTTGTTTTATTGAAGGCAAGCTATTTTTACTTTTTTGACAAGAAACCAAATAATGCTTTTAGTGAAAAGAGAAAGCCTACACAACGTGGATCTGGATCTCCTGCCCACAGCTTCCTTCTTACCCACGTCCCTACTCACGTCATAAATTTTGGACACATATCCATTAGAATTAGAAAATGCCTCTTCTTTACATGTGCAGAATTGCATGTGAATTCAATGGGATGTAATTATGTAATGGGACAGATGTTATATCCATTCTGTAGAACTCACCCATTAACTCAATTATTTTTATTTTTTACCTAAAAATAGTTAATCTTTCCCCTTTCCAAGAACCCCAATAGTCTCGTTCTCTCCATTCCATTCTCCACAACGTACTGTTCCAGAGAACTTCATCGGCATCCGACAATCGACAACTGGCGACGTGTTCATCGGCATCTTATTCTCTCCATACTCCATGGGCTAACCTTCTTCTATTCTCCATAATGTCCTATTCCAAGAGATTCCACCGACATCCGACAACTAACAGCCAATAGCCGGCAAACGAGGATGTGCTCATCGATACACCGGTGGTTAAGTAACCTCAACCAATACAAGAAAAAATTAGCATTATTTTCTTATAGTTCTTCTAATTAGGTTCTTCTCACTGATAGCTATATATGTTCTATTTTATTTGATTCACTTTTTTTTTTTCTTTTTTTTGGCCATGCACAATAATCTCCTTAGTTACCAAAAAATCTCTTGGAATAGGATGTTATGGAGAATAGAAGAAGGTTAACTGATGGAGTATAGAGAGAATAAGATGCCAGTAAACACGTCGCAGATTGTCGGTTGCTAGATGATAGTGAAGTTTTCTAGAATATGTTGTGGAGAATGGAATGGAGAGAACGAGAATATTTAAGGTTCTTGGGAAGGGGAAAAATTAATTATTTTTAAGTTAAAAAATGAATTAGATTAATAAATAATTTTATATCCATCCCATTAAATTCACATATAATTCTGCACATGTGAAGAAGAAGTACATGCTAATGGACATGTATCCAAAACTTATGAGATGGATAGGAAGATGTGGGCAGGAGATCGGGCCTCCCCAAACATGCTCAACATTGTTATAGTAAAAAGATTGAAGAGACATTAGAGTCCTGGAAGCTACCAAGTGAGCTAAAACATTGTGCTGACGTTGCCAAAAATAAGATGATCAAAATCACACTTGTACCCCCCGACCCGAAGGTGCTAAACCACAGCTTTAGCATTAGAAAATAGAAATGATGATGGGATTTCCCACCTCGAACATGGCCATTCTAATTAAGCTCAGCCTCATGGGTTGGTCTACAAGACAAGACAAGCATTGATTATATTTATATGGTTCACGTGTAATCAATCAAAATACTCTCATTATTTATTTTTTTATCGTCGTATGACGTATGATGTATGCATCATCAATATAGTCATACTGCGCTATGAGACAATTTTAAACTGCCAAGTCATGCTTATATTTCATTTACATATAAAATCCGTGGAGTTTGATTTGACTCGGTACCTTCCCCATTTTCTTTTAGAGGGATACTAGCGGATTAGCCAGCAGACATCACATTTGGACTCACTATACTATCCTTTATTGAGGGCAGTCGAAACATCCTAATTGTGCGGGCCCATGTTCTTCTTATTAAGGGTCGATTTTTCTTTAGTATCGGTCGGTTTTGGGGTTACAAAAAACATAAATCGATGGTTTGGTTCAATTTTGGTTTTCATGTATGAAAACTGAAATTAAATCGATCCAAACCGACTTAGATATATATTATATATAATATATTTCAGATATTATATATATGTTTGATATATTTCAGATATATATTTATGGATAAATATATATATATATATATTTCAGCTTTATTTCAGAAATATACATATTATATATAAAATATCAGTTTTAATCCATCAAATCATTTTTAATTTTCAGGCATCCAGCCTTTGCTTTCTTAGACTTGAATCTTTTACCGTTCATACTGAGAGAATCATTCACAAAACCGACCAAATCCGATTCAAACCGATCAGATCGGTTTTACTTAGTATTGGGTTGGTTTCAGTTTCATTTCTAGGTAAACCGACCAAGTTGGGTTGGTTGGAAAAACGCCAATAAACCGACCCAACCCGACCCATGAACAACCCTACTCCTATCCATAGCCCATAGCCCATAGGGTTTGCAAAATCTTAGAGTTACCCAAACGGTGTTTGATTCCAATTATGGTTATTTTCCGAATTCCATGAGAAATTTCCTTATTGCGTAGCTTTCTCTAAGGCTGTGTTTGCGTTGATGGAAAAGGGACAGTCCAGCGAAAGGATTCCTTCACATGGCAAAAGAATTTTCAAAGATTGAAAAATGAAAACACCCGTTTCCTTCTTCTACCATGAAAGCGGAAGTCTTGCATTTATTTTTTATCTTCTTTCCTTTTTTGTTGGACAAACAGACTACACAACCAGCCAATAGACCTTTACCCCCAGCAAGCAAGCTGAGATCAGACTGGACAACTTCAAAATCATGCGTTTGTTGGGTACAGAACAATGTCAACTGACATCAGACTGGACTAGAATGTTATCTGGTGGTGATGAGAAACTAAAAAAATAAAAATAATCCATCCTAACAGTAATTTCAAAAAGTAAATGCAACTTTCTCTTATTGATCAGAATAATAAGAGATTTATTCAATTCAACAGTTTTAATTGAATGTTGATGGTGCGCGATCTGGCCGGTCCTAACTGTCAATGACCTTGCTTCTGGATGGAGCTACAGGGAACCTGAAACGGAGAAGACGAGGGAACTCCGGGGGGAACTCGGTGAGATTGCTCCGAAGCTCAAGTTAGAATTCTCTCAAAGGCAAGATAAAACCAGATGGCACAAAGTTCACATACCTTGTTCTTATGGGGTAGGGAGCCTTTTATAACCACCTCGTGCACTCACTTCTAAGCTTCTGTCAGGTCGGGTATGATTATCTCTGAGCTCTGCCAGTTCGGGTGTCATCCCCTCTGCTAGTTAGAACCACCACTGCTCTTTTTGTCAGAGCCGTCTCTGCGACTGGCGATGACAGTGGCAGGTGGCCGTTGAAGTGCGGCTGTCAAGCGTTAGATCCCAAGTTAGTCAGGTGCGCCGCCCTTGGATACGGACCTCCTCGGTGTCAGGTATGGTACGTTTGTTCAGTTCGGCGTCCTGGAGGCGAAGTGCTGGAGTAGTGAGCGAGGTGAAGTCTTGAGTTCGGATAGGGGAGTGTCCCGAACTGCCATGAGGCGGGCCAGTTCGGGTCATTGCCTTGTATGAGGCTCAAGGCCTAAGGGAGAGTTTGGGCTCCTTGTAGGGAGTTCGGGCTCCTTGTAGGGAGTTCGGGCTCCTTGTAGGGAGTTCGGACTCCTATTAGGGAGTTCAGGCTCCTTGTAGGGAGTTCGGGCTCCTAGTAGGGAGTTCGGACTGCTGGTTCCTCCCTTCGGTGCTCGCGCCTTGGGCGCGCTGTTGTGCCGAGTTGTTGCCTTTGCCACGTGTTGAGTGATTACAAGGTCGGGCCAAATCTTTCTTCATCAAATATAACACATCATCATCCTCTACAATCCTGTTTGTCCCACATTAATTTTTCAAAGGGTATAATTATACTCAGATTTGGGTGAATATAGAAAAGGTCCTTCACATGAAGGAATAATGGGGAATATTGAATTCCCATACTTTCCACGGTTGGGTGTTTGTTTTCAAGAACATGAGCATTTATGCCACTACCATCAAGGGATTCGTCATTCCATTGTTTGCCGACAAAGTGGGGATTGATTCAACGCTTGCGCTGCTGCTTAGCGACTGAATACTGTTTATTTGGGTGGCTATTGTTACTCTCACTCACTTTGTCAGATTTCTCTGTCCTTATTGATTGTATTACTATTAAAACTCCAACACGGAAAGCATTCAATTTTGACTCGTGCACATAATCCTCCACCCATTTCACACGTGATTTTAGTGTTTCTATCTAGAATTAGGATCTGCTCCTCACATATGGCGCAACGATCTCACAGGCACATCCCACACCATGCATTAGAAACATTTTTTATAAATAATAATACATAAGTACGAAAGATATACCCGTGAGATGTATCTGATGAGATGCCCAACAAGGTTTTTAAAACCAAATCAAACAACGAATTGGCCAGTGGTGGTCAATGAATTGGCCGCCGGCTACCTGTTCGTTTAAATCTTTAAAAAGGGATTTTTTTTTTGTCTTTTAGTGCCTAGTCCAATCAATGAAACGGCCGTTAACTTAACTCCGTTAATCTGTTATTTTGTTTGTTAACCCATTATTGGTGACGTGTTCAATGTGTATTGGTGGATTTATACTTCCGTGAACTCATGGGTTTACAGGACATTCAAGTTTTAGGGTTGGGCCTAGGACCAACCTGCGCAAGTTTAATCTTAATTTTATTAGAGTTTTTTTTTTTTTTTTTTTTTGTGAATATACTTGGAATAGCAAATTTGCAACTTGGATTCCATTAGTCGAAGGTTGATTCAGGGTTACGGTTAGGGTTAGGATTAAAAATTAAAATGGAAAACTACGGACAGACCCAATACACATTTCTGAATTCCTGTAAAGCTATAAACATTTAAAATGTTAATAACCCCACTCTATATATCAATGCCTGCTCCCGTGAATTGACATCAATTCTGAGCATGCACCTACCCCAAGGTCCCCAATTATACTTTGGGCCTAAAAATTCTGACCCTAGAATGAACTGTCAATTTAAATTAAAATTGAATTGAGTTAAAATCCAATACCATCCCTTAAGGGTAGGGTTCTCTCTGCTTCTATTTGTCCATGTCCTTTCTTGGATTCAGTCATCACAAGACCATATTCACACCGCATTCATAACTACTTGCAACCATCTACTGGAAGTATCTCCGTATTTATATATTTTTATTTATGAAAAAATATTTCAAATGCAGAATTGCAAGTGGATGTAAGGACGGTGTGAGCACTGTCTTGCAAGGACTTAATCCGATTCCAAAAGTATCAACAGCTTAGGAATTTACTACATAGTGATTAACCCTCACGGTAAGTTTTTTTTTTACACTTTTAAATTCTGGTAAATTTTCATAAATTTTGCATATTCTTTTTTTTTTTAATACGACAACAGAAACAAAATAAGAAAACTTTCAGGTGAATGTGCTCTGGTTCCAAAAATTCAGGGTTTTATCATTAATATATTTCGTTCAAAAATTTGGGTAATTTGCATCAATATAATTAAAAATAAATAAATAAAAATTATAGATAAGATGAAGCAAAATAAATAAATTTAATTTTAAAAAGCCAAAATTTCCAAACCTTCAAAAAGAAAATCATTTGACATCAAGGTCAAAATGACCAAAATTTCGGAAATTTACAACCTTACTGATGCCTAATCAAGTAATCACCTCTGGAAGTGAGGATTGTTTATGTTGTAATACATCATCTTCTCCAACCAACAGTCCAATAGGGGTGAACAAAAAAACTGAAAAACTGAATCGACCAAAATCAAATCGAAAATTCAGTTAACCAAATAGATCGGTATATATATTTTATATATTATAAATTAATAAATATGTATTATATATAAATATATATTTATAATATATAATATATTATTTATTATTTAAAATGTAATATTATATATATTTCTAATATTTTATTATAATAAATATTGTAAATAATAAAAAACTGAAAAATTGACGAATCAAACCGATAATTAACTAAATCAGTCAATCAGTTAATCGATCGACTTCAATTCCACTTGGGTTAACCCCGGTTCGATTTCAAAAATTAGCCCAACCGAACCATGAACACCCCCTGGGTCCAACAGTAGCGTAAAGAGTAAGCTCTTTTCAGTCTTGTTTAGAAGAGACGACCAAAGTGAATTGGGCACAGTGAAGCAAAGTGAGGTGAATCAAAAAGGAAGTTGTTGAAACCTACCTCCGATGCAACGGGTTCGATTCAAAATAGCGTATTACTGTTTGGTTACGTGTCTAAACAGTTATGGCATTTTTTTCACAGTGGCTGCTCTTAAGACTTATAATGGAAACCACACACAGGAAAACGTGTATAAATTTATCAGGTAAAAGTCATCTCATATCTATTGCGTCCAGATATATTCCGTTTGGATGGAGTAATAGAGACTAGAGAGGAGGAAGCAAAAACTAAAAAGAAAAAGGTGGCTATATCTATATCTGTGCTTCTGCTTCAAACAACTGATGAAAAGGACGATCTATCCATGGATTCCTTGCAGCTCTTCTCTCTGTTACTTTTCATTTTTGCAGCTTGCTCGAATCAGCAACCTTGTTTAGGGAAACAAGGATTTGATTCTCTTGGCAGTGAGGGAAACCCCTCGATAAGAGATGAGATAATTAGGCTGTCGAACGCTCCTGACACCGTGAATTGGCTGAAAAAGATAAGAAGGAAGATTCATGAGCACCCAGAACTGGCATACGAAGAATATGAGACGAGCAAGCTCATCAGGAGCGAGCTCGATCAAATGGGCATCGAGTATCGATGGCCTGTTGCAAAGACGGGTGTGGTTGCTACCATAGGCTCCGGATCCCCTCCTTTTGTTGCTCTAAGAGCAGACATGGATGCTTTGCCTATTCAGGTCTCTCTCTCTCTCTTTCTCTTTCTCTTTCTCTTTCTCTTTCATTAGAAAAGAGAAAAAGGTAAATGCATTAAATAACCATAACCATTTAGAATGTTAAAAAAAAACTTTTATTTGCCTCCTCATACAATACAACGCTTTCTTCTTTTTCTGCTTTAGATTTTGGGATTCCGTTTTGCAAGGTGAGAGTGACCTGTACCTTTGAAAAAGTTCTCTACCATCAGGAAATGGCTGGCATCTGTTACTTTACCCACAACCTGACACTCGATTATTGTCACCCTTCTGTTGGATTGAGTAAGAAATCCCTCACACCACGTTGCAGCAGTGCATTGAAAACGTCTGATCTCCCCATGCCGATGTGCGGCTGCAAGTTCTGTGAGGAGCGCTCTGATCCCATAAATTCCGGATTGGTCGGAGATCGATGGTGGCGTCTTTTCTTTCGTGTGTATCCCTACTTCTCTGTATTCTTTTGCCTGTTCAGCATCAACGTACGGTTATTTATTTATTTACTTTTTTCGCTTCATGTGGCTACACAACAGGGGTAGCCCATCCCCTTTAGCTTAGATCTCCGGGAACTGTTCAAACATTTTGCTTTTGAAAACTTGACACCAAAAGTTAGATTTGCAACCAACGGAAGGAAGTTAACTACAAAACATGAAAAAAAAAAAATATATATATATATATATATATATATATATATACGAGAAAATCTCTGTTGCTCGGTACCAGAGAAAATATATATCAGAGATTCCAGGGCCTTTGTCCGCGAGTCTGTCAAAATTACCTGTACCTAAGAATATTTAGTTAACAGGAAAACACTGTTAACCAAAAAGTGGTAAAATGATTAACTAGATAGTGTGATTCTGATCTATGGATGAATCTTACAGCTCATCAAATTGTTGACAGAGCATTCCACAGCCCAGCTGAAATCTGGATTAAAACCCCAGTTCAGCCATCAAAAAGCTTTCAAACTTTCACTTTGGGCATCCATGTCCTGTACCTGGATAGTTCCTGAAAATCATACTCCAACAGTAATAACACCGTGTTCTATAGTGATCATTTCTATATTAATTCATAGACTGAGGCTCGATGAAGTAATCCATCATTCAGTAGTGCTCTTGATGTAATTAATACGAGATTGTCCTTGTAGGAAATGGTGGAGTGGGAGCATAAGAGCAAAGTTGCAGGGAAAATGCATGCCTGTGGACATGATGCTCATGTCACCATGCTTCTCGGAGCTGCAAAGATACTGCAAGAGCTGCGAACCACGTTGAAGGTCACATTACAGTAACACAATCAATCCATATAAAACATTAAAATTGTTTTTTGTTTTTCACCTTTTTCATACTCTCTTTGACACCCCCGATATCTGAATGCTTATGCAGGGAACTGTTGTCCTTATATTCCAACCTGCTGAGGAACGAGGTGATGGGGCGCTGAAAATGGCGGAAGAAGGGGCACTAAGAAATGTAGAGGCAATCTTTGCCATGCATACTGTATATCAGTATCCTACAGGTGTTGTTGCTTCTAGGCCTGGAGAATTTCTAGCAGGGTGTGGAAGCTTCAAAGCAAAGATCAGTGGGAAAGGTGGTCATGCAGCGATCCCACAACATTCTGTTGATCCTGTTTTGGCAGCCTCAGCGTCAATAATTAGCTTACAAAATATTGTTTCAAGAGAGACAGACCCTTTGGATTCCCAGGTAACCTTCAAACTCAAACTTAACCGTGTTTAACCCCACAAACCCAGAAATTCAAAGTTTGCTGGTAGAACCCGGGTGTTCAAGAAAACAAGTCCATACAAGAGTTAATAAACAATCTAGGAATTATATAGGAGATTTCTGTTAGTTATGAACTTTACTAAGAACTGTTATAGTTCGTTTTGATTTATTCAAAAATTATACTCTGATATGTAAATGTTTGGGTGGTGCAGGTGGTTTCTGTGTCCAACTTCCAAGCTGGAACTGCATATAACATAATCCCAGACTCGGCCCTGATTGGTGGTACTTTCAGAGCTTTCAGAAAGAATAACCTTAATGTGTTGAAGACACGAATAGAAGAGGTACTATCTAACAACCTTTATACATCTCCCCACTGGCCACTGTTTACTCCTCTTTAAAGGGACTACTTCTCAATTTCAAAAGCATGAAACTTTTACTTTTAGTTCTGGATTCCTGGTACAAAGGCCATACACATATGGATAGACATTGAGCCTCTCTGAAAACATTGGATGGATATGAACATCAATTAAAACCTACCAAATCCCAATTAAACGAACTACACCCAGAATGCACATCGATTGGATATCTCTACTTTCCAATTAATGCAGAGGATAAAAATGAAGTTTAGCCAAGTTGCCCACATGAATGACTTAGCAGTTTTATTTTTCATGCATCAGGTTATCAAGGGGCAGGCCGCAGTACATCGATGCTCAGTAGACGTGGACTTCTCTGTAGAACGTCCCATGATTCCGCCAACTGTGAACGATAAGAGGCTTTATGATCTAATGCACCGTGTTTCAACTGGGATCATAGGACATGATAATATGCATGTAGCTCCTTGCTACATGGGAAGCGAAGATTTTGCCTTCTATTTAGACCAAATTCCGGGTACTTTCCTTTTGATAGGCACCAGGAATGAGAAGATTGGAGCAATTTATCCTCCACATAGCCCTTATTATACCATTGATGAGGATGTACTTCCCATTGGAGCAGCAATACATGCAGCATTCGCGCATTCATACCTTACAAATTCAACTATAAACATAAGTTGATACACCATTCCTAACTTGCTTTTCTTTTTGCAATCCTGAAGAAGTTGAATGTAATATCACAAGTGTGATAGATAGTGAACTACAAGCAAGATGTAATTCATTCGTTTATTAGTAGAAGGATATCGAAATTGGGGGGAAAGCACCAGAAATGCATGCTCACCCAAAGTGCAGCACGCCTCAATGGAATCTACCTGTGTACTTTAAAGGGCTTTCTCTCTTTTTCTTCTTGTGTAATGGATGTAGAGGTAGCTTGGAGTTTAAGAGCGCTTTGACATTTAAGACCTACAATGAAACTTTGCTTAATGCCTTACCATATATATTACGCTTGGTAGCAACAATCACGGTAAAACATACATTGATATTCTCCCAATATAAAATTGTTGCCCATAATGTATTTCTGCAACACAATAATACTGAATTATGCACTGTTTCAACCCCATGCACCGACGGGCATCAATTCATGACCATGGTTGATACATTTAGACGATCCATTGCTTGCGGAATTTTTCTAATTCCTCTTGTACATCATTTTAGTCCCTTGAAAAGAGATGGTTTGTTCTGTGTTAAACAATGCATAGAGATATTTAAAGTTTTAAACCATGCCTAAAGAAGTAACAATCTCTATTTTTTACCAAGTGCAGAAAACGAAGGGATTGACATAAACTAGAAAACAGCTGACAAGCTAAACTAGTATAACATAAGATGAAAAGCTAAACTGTGAAGGTCAAGCCGTAGCTGCCTGTTTTGGTCTTTGTAATTCTCTTTCTTCGGTGCAAGCTGAATTTAAGGATATCTAAATGGCATTGACTTAGATGAGGCCTGTGGTTTCTCTCATCTTTTTGTTGAAAGCGATTGCCTTTCTCTTATTAACTGTTTTTCGGAGGAGAATATATAGCAGCATGCCTATGGAGAATTTCTTTTTGTCAGACATTTTGGCTGAAATTCATGGTTTGCATGTTTCTTTTGTCAAAGGTGGGCGAATCAGGTTGCTCATACTTTAGCTCGTAGAGGTCTTTATGGGTTTGGTTACCTCTTGTTTAATTTGGTAGGTCCCTCGGTAATTCGAACTTTTTTTTCCTTCAGTTCAGTAATATAGATTTACCAAAAAATAAAGGGAAGTTAATAACTTCATGTTCGCTATATTTAACAGATAAACATCTCACGATTTCATAAGGGAAATTTTTGCATGAAACACTTTGCTCATTCCAATTTCCATTAGGACAACTTTCTCGCCAAAATATCAAAATTTGAGTTAAAAGCCTGTCATCAAGTTATTATACAAATGGGTAAAATAAAGAATTTTGTAATGACAAGAAAAGTGATAGAAACAAATCAGCTCCATTTGAAAAGTTGAAGATGATCTGTTTCTAATGGACTACATTAGAAATAAAGAGTTTTGGGTGCTCAAACTTCAAAGCTCAATGGACTACATTGCTTTCCGAGAAGATGCCTGTGGTGATCCAATTTGGATATCTTTTGTGTAGATATTTGTGAGAGCAAATAGCAGCAGAACAAATACAACTTGTGCACTCATGATTCCAAAATGGCTGATGCTATTACCTATTTCCATCCAACTTCCTGTATTTCGGACCTGGATTTATTTTGAAGCAAAATCAAGAACAATACTAGAAAGGTCATACAGAAACCTTGAGAGGTGTAGGTAAGTATACTAAGCATACCAGGAAGAAGAAATGGATGGTCATGGCATCGGAAAATAAAATGACAAGGAAATAGCATCCTGAACGTGGAATTCGAACAAGCTTGGTTATAGCACTAAACGCACAGCTGCATCCATTTTCCAAGCAACAAATGTCAAGCAGCTTATCTCAGATACCACATACTGCAATGCCTGAAAGAGATTGCAATAGTTTGGCTACAAAGAAATGCCGACTTTTGGAAATCATGCACATATCACAAAAGCCAAATTTCTAATTAGAACAGTATTAATTTTAATATATTGTATTATATCAAGGCTGTCTTGTGCGTCTCCCTCCCAACCAACCAACCTTTCAACAATACCAATTAGCAATCAAAAAAGAGTAAAAAAGGATGAAAATGATGACAATAACTTTTTCTTGAGAAAGGTACCATAATGACAATAACACTTTTAACTGAATGTGCATGCTTCCAGCAAATGTTTTCCATATTATACTTATATCAAAGTCACAGAGCCTAGGAATATAACTTCTATTTTTCCTATTTAATAAGAGTTGGAGCATATTGTTGTTTAGAGATATCATTTTCTTTTATCAGATTACTTATTTACCAATTAGTTTCTCCTAAATCTAGGATAATAGTCTAGTCAAATGGCTCCTATTTTTAGGTGGTCATTTTCCCTGCATTCTTCAATTCCAGTCCCTATTTTACTTCAATTCCCGAGAACTGGAGTTCAGAATGTCTTGGTATTAGATCTCAATCTCATTGAAAGTAAATAAACATTAAACACCTACTCTTTGCCTCACACTCTTCAGACTGGAAAGACGTATTAAACAACAATCCAGAAAAAAGCTAATAAAATATTTCCCATAAAGTAGAAGCTCCAGCAATTAGTCCATAAATCAGGCATTTACAGAAAGGTCACCCCATGATAGATCTGCATCTCATTGAATTGGTAATGAAGACCTAAAAGACAAACTATACAATTTGGCAGAATATGACAGAATGGTTCCTCTAAAGTAACAACTCAAAAAATGGCATATAGTTCATCAAGACCAAAAATCATGCATTTACAAATTAGTAAGAGAGACGAGGCTTGAGACTAGAGCAGCCAGACAACTTAATTCTAATCAAGTTAGACAGATGATCTTTATCAGAATCTGTTTTAATCAGCAAACAACCCTGTTCCATAAGCCTTGGTTTTCAAACAATACGAAAACAATAAAAGAAAAGATGAAGAGACCAAGTAGTTTCTTTTCCTCTTATTTATAAAGATCAGCAAGAATGTGGAAACTATTGTTGGTTGATCCATAAATTATAGCAGATACAACCAAAATCAACAATAATATTAACATTAGCAACAAACAGTAAAACTAAATTTGCATCATAAATATAACTAACAGTTATAGCCTAAAGAGGAAAAAAACTTCAGCCAGATGCTAATCCTTACTTTCATCATCTAGATAAAATGATATAGCAAAAAAACAACAATCGCTACTGGAACCAGCCAATGAGTTTTGAATTAGAGAAAAACAAAATGTTCAGAGTTTGATCATGCAGAGGTTACAAATTAAAAAATTATTTTAGTCGCCTGCATCCAAGAAATTGCCATCTCTAAGATACAATACCCTAAATAAGATCCAAATCATGCTGATGGTTGAATAAAGATGCTATATAATTCATGTTTGAATGACTCACAAGAGGGAAATAAAGTATATAGTACTTACATGACAAGCATGAACGGAATGAATAACTTGAAAACAAGTAGCGCTGCCATCAGAAATGGCTGCAATAAATAGCAGAACACAGTAGCTTCAATAGATACCCAACATGAAAACCAATTGATTATACACCAAACATCAGACTTAAGTTTTTACTTACATTGAAGACTGTAATGAATCGATACACAGATGAAATCTCGAAGCTTGCAATACTAGCAAAGTTACCCGTTCCAAAAAATGCAACATTAAACAAGACCATCTATAAAAGAGAAGTACTATTAGATTCTTGAGACTATGGAACACTGTGGACAAAGCAGTATCACAAATGTCATATCTATTCAAATTTTCAATATGTATTCAATTGCAGATGTCAATCTTTATATACATATATCCATGTTTTTCTGTACATTTTGACTTGCAGCAGAAACTAGAAAAAATACGTTCACAAATACATTGATAATTCTAAGCTCTTCCAATGGTTTGATGACAGGCCTCTGAACAAACCTTGTTCTGTAGCTGACTGATATTGTGGTACGTGCACCTATGTTCAGATGACATCTTCAGGAATGGGAGTGTGAAAAGGTGGAAAATTTGCTGGAAAATATTGAGAATCACCTCTCTATCATTGGCAGTCAAGGCAGCCATATTTGAAAAGGGGAGAAATCAGGGGTGTTCTCTGTCAGGCCCTGTATTAAACGCTTGTCAATAGGTTCTGATTCAAATTTCCCCCACAAGCTGGTTTGGGTTGTTAGGGTATCTTCAAAAGTGTTTCTTTTTTTGCTGGACTGCATTGTTGGGGAAATGCCTCACCAAGGAAAATATTAGCAGAAGAGGGCTCATACTTGATGGGGCAAGGTGTGCCTTTTGCAGCCACAGGAAGGAAATAGCCATCTATTCATTCATTGCAAGCCCATATGGATGGTCTGGAGTTTTTTTCTTAAACATTCTAGGTATAAATTGGGTATGTCCCCAATCATCAACAGAATTGTTGGAAGGTGTGATGCAAAAGGGTCTAAGCAGCGGAGGAATGAAAGTTTGGAAGCTTATCCCAGCTGCGATCCTGTGGAGTAACTTGGAAGGAAAGAAATAGGAGGGTGTTTGATAATTGGTTTGCTCAAGAAGATTAATTTTTGAGGACTGTGTCTGCTACTATTTTTTGCTGGGTATCTTCCCTCCTCCCTGGGGCTTCTCTGTCATTCCAGCAGATCTTTATTGCTGACTTTCTTTTAATTAAGGGCAGGTGGTTTGTTATATAGGATTTTTTTTCATAATTAAAATTCATTGAGATCAATAAAGATATGTAACTGCTACAAGCATCCCAGGGAGAGGCACGAGGTGCAGCCTCACTCTAAAAGAAAGAACAAGGAAAAATTACAATTGAGCCCAGTACAACTGATCCCTAAGTACCCCCTGCTTAGCTAACGAATCAGCCAATGCATTGGCCTCCCTCCTCCCACCCATTGCATAACCAGATTCATATTACTTGTTAACCACTTGAACTTCTTCACTTCGTCCCTATAACACCACATCACTGAATCTGGATCTTTCAGCCAGCCCACTACCACCTTGGAGCCCTTCATTGTTATATTGGATTTTTGTCCCCTCTTTTAGGTGTACTCCAGGGTTTGAAGCTCGCAAAGACATAAAAATTAGTAATCTCATTGTGGAAGGTGATTGACAAGTTGTTATAAGATGCCTGTAATAACCCATGACCTTGGCAACATCAACATGCATTGAGATAAGGAAGTTCGCACAAGACCTAAGACTAAGAACCCAATTTCTATGGACAATGAGGGAGGCGAACTGCTTGGCTGATGCTCTATCCAAACAAGGGGTTAATAGAGAAAATTTGTATTGGGGAATCTGAGGTGGGGACGATTTAATGGTTATGGCATAGAGAGATGATGTAAACGTAATAAGGTCTTTTGGGGTTCTATGGAACATCTTCTTGTGAACTATATTTTATTTAGTTAATAACATATCCAGTTACCAATCGAAAAAAAAAAGAAAAAAAAAAACAGAAAAGGGAGAACATGGCTTACAAAAGTTAATGGGACTCTCAAGTCAGACAACTGCAAGCATCTCTCATCATACTCGAAAATGACTCTATCTTCTGCACTTCTTACGGAATTAGAAGATATGTTCACTTTACCCAAACAGAAGACTGAGAATTCAAACAATATCCATGCCACAAGTACAAGAGACAGTGCACTGTAGAAAACAGCTTCATATCTGTAAAACAAATTTGACAATGTTCAAGGAGTAGGGAAAATAAAGCACCATAAATTTGCATATTGATTGCATAATTGCATGATATTGGAAAAATATAACCATGACAACAATCTAAGAAAGAATACCCAATTGATAGTAGTAAAAAGGCAGGTGCAAAACCAAGACAAATAGAGGTCAGGCGGGCCAAGAGATCAGTTGGTGAAAACAATGGGAGAACCATAGAGAAACCTGCAAGGAAGAAAATTCGATGTAGTAAATATACATACTTTTTTTTTCAAATTCACAGCTATAAGCTTCACAGTCATGAATGCTTCCTCAAGTCACTGAAATATAAATGAGTGAGGGGGATATTGAATATACAAGTTTAACCTTTACAAAGCAATAACTTAAATTGGCAACAGAAGTCAACAACATTTCTAAAGAACAAAAGAATTGGCACATAAAAATTAGATAATTCAATCAAAGTTGAATAAATTACATCAGTAATATTTGCAGCAATTTCATAAAGAGTTTTCATCCATTTTACAATACATTTGTTTTATTTTTGGTTAACAAACATGAAGATTGAAGTCTCCAAATCTTTAAGCATTATTAACAGCCGAACAGAGGAGAAGAGAGATAGGAGAAGAGAAGAGGAAGGGAGGAGAGAAGAGAAGAGAGAGATTTGGAGTCTGCTACAGTGCCGCTACAGTGTTGGCGGCGCCAGCTAATATTAATATATATTGGGCAACCATAATTAGAAGGGAAAGGACCCTTATGCCCCTACTTAAGTTACAGCATAAAAAACAAAAGAAAAAACTGCTTTAATTTGTCCAAACGGACCCTAACTCAGCAGAATACAAACATAATAAATAAAGTTAGCATTCCAACACTCCCCCTCAAGTTGGGACATGGATGTCAGTCATGCCCAACTTGTCACACAAATTATTATGCCGCACGTGTTCAAGGCCCTTGGTGAAGATGTCTGCAAGTTGTTCCTCCGAACTAACATAAGGAGTGCACACTTCTCCGCTCACAAGTTTTTCTCTAATAAAATGCTTGTCCACTTCAATATGTTTTGTTCTATCATGGAGGACTGGGTTAGCAGCCTTGTTGTCACAGTAGAGTGACATAGGTTTGTTAACTGCAAAACCCAACTCTCCTAACAAATTTTTTATCCACATCATTTCAGCAACTCCATGAGACATGGCTATGTATTCTGCCTTAGCACTGGATCTAGCCACCACACTTTGCTTCTAAATTCTTCAGGTGACTAGGTTTCCTCCCACAAAGGTACAATACCCACTGGTAGATTTTTTGTCATCGATTACCCCTACCCAATCAGCATCTGTATACACCTCCACTTTCAAATGCCCATGTTTCTGGAAAAGCAAACCAGCTCCTGGGAACTTCTTGAGGTATCTAAGGATTCTTTCTGTAGCTTCGAAGTGAGTTGTCTTGGGATTATGCATGAACTGACTAAGAACACCCACTGCATAGGCAATATCGGGTCTGGTCATAGACAAATATAAGAGTCTCCATACAAGTCTCTGGAACTTCTTTACATCTTTCAAACACTCCCCCTGACTATCTCCTAGCTGATGGTTGGGTTCAATGGGTGAATCAATTGGTTTCACTCCCAACTTGCCTGCATCCTCTAATAGATCTAGTACATATTTTCTTTGGGAAATAAAGATGCCCCTTTTTGAGCGGGCAACTTCAGTTCCAATAAAATAATGTAAGGGGCCTAGATCTTTCACCTCAAATTGAGTGGCTAGGAATTTCTTCAGCTTCTGTATTTTAGTCTTCCAGTCTCCTGTGATTACTACGTCATCAACATAGACAATTAACGCTGCAATTTTCCCTTCACCTTTTTTCACAAATAAAGTATGATCTGACTGGCATTGTTTGAATCCCATCTGTTGCACTGCTAAATGAAACCTACTAAACCAAGCCCGAGGTGATTGCTTCAACCCATATAAAGATTTTTTTAACTTGCACACCTTCTACTCACTACCTTTGGCACAGAAACCTGGAGGTTGAGTCATGTAAACCTCTTCCTCTAGGTCACCATTCAAGAATGCATTCTTGATATCCAACTGATGAAGTTCCCAATCAAGGTTAGCTGCCAGTGAGAGGAGGATTTTGATTGAATTCATCTTGGTTACTAGAGCAAAGGACTCTGCATAGTCTACTCCATACACTTGTGTAAACCCTTTGGCCACCAATCTAGCTTTATATCTTTCTACTGAACCATTAGCTCTATGCTTTACTATGAATACCCACTTGCAATCCACTGGTTCCTTCCCTTCGGGAAAATCCACTAACTCCCAGGTGCCATTTTTGTGTAAGGTATTAATTTCTTCCTTCATTGCATCTGTCCATTCAGGTTTGGATAAAGCTTCTGCCACATTCTTAGGAACAGAGACATTGTCAATAGAGGAAAGGAATGCACGGTACGAAGGTGAAATATAACCATAGGACACAAAGTGAGAGATAGGATGATTAGTAGTACAAGACCTAACACCCTTTCTCTTAGCAATAGGAACATCAATATCATTAACAACAGGAGGATCAATATTAAGAGATTCAAGTATATCAATGGGAACAAGTGTACCTGGCTGATGAGGAGGATCTACCTCTGGAGAGTCCGATGATATTGGTTGCATAGTTTCAGGTTCCATGGCTCTTGAACTCTATTGGCTCTTATGGCGGCGAAGAAAGACCCGAAATGGAGAAGGGTCGGGAAGAGGAGGTAGTTGAACCTGAGTGTGTTTCTCCTCAACCCTACTCTCCCCCTGAGGAGAAACCAAGAAGAAGGGTTGACTCTCAAAGAATGATACATCCATGGAGACATAGTACTTGCGTGAAGCAAGACCATAGCAGCGATAACCCTTTTGAGATGACGGATAACCAAGAAAAACACAAGGAGTGGCACGGGGATCGAGTTTACCGTGAGTAGGAGACAAGTCATGAACGAAGCAACGACACCCAAAGACACGCATTGGAATGGGGGACAACGAAGCTGTAGGAAACAAGAGTTGATGTGGGGCCTTGTACTCTAGTAACCGAGATGGCATACGGTTGATGATATATGCAGCACACATAACAGCATCCGTCCAAAAACATTTCGGAACATTCATATGGAGTAATAAACCACGAGCTACCTCAAGTAGATGATAATTTTTCCTTTCAGCAACACCATTTTGTTGAGGTGTCTTGGTACAAGAGCTTCGATGAAGAGATCCACACGAAGCAAAGAACTCCGTGAGATCACTATGGAAGTACTCTTTTGCATTGTCCGACTAGAAAATGTGAATTTCAGTTTGAAATTGAGTGAAAACCATTCGTTGAAAGTTTTTCACAATCTTTGGCACTTCATCTCTAGATCGCATAGGATATACCCAAGAATATCTAGAGTAGACATCGATCGAAGTAATGAAATATTTATATCCAGTCTCAGTAGGTAGAGAAATAGGGCCCCAAACATCAGAATAGACAATATGAAAAGGATATTCAGATCTTTTATTTCTTAAAGGAAAGGAATTTCTACAATGTTTGCTCAATTGGCATGTATGACACTGCAATTAACAAATTAACAAAGACTTAAACAACTCAGGAAACATAAGTTTTAAAGACTCAAACGAAAGGTGACCAAGACGATTATGCCACAAGTAGGCATGACTCTCACTAGAAGAACTTAAGGACTCTGTAGCCACAAGACCAACTTTATTCTCCAACACGTAGAGGCCATCCACCATACTTCCTCTACCAATCGTCTTCCCCGAGGTCAAATCCTAAAATACACACGAAGAAGGAAAGAAGGTCACTGAACAATTCAAGAAATGAGTAATACTGCTAATGGAAAGTAAATTGATAGGTAATTTAGGAACATGCAACACATTACAGAGGGTAAGATCAAGAGGAAGGGAGATGGTTCCTTGACCGGCTATGGTGGAATAAGATCCATCAGCCAATCTCACCTTATCTCTCCCAGAGAGGAGGTTATATGCCTGAAATAAATTTGACTTACCAGTCATGTGGTTGATGCTCCAGAGTCAATTATCCAAGGGGAATCAAATGTATGAGATGAAGTGGTAAGGCTAATCTCAGACATTGAGGGGGATTTAGAATTCAGTGGTAGAGGGGATAGGAGAAAGGGCCTAAAATGAGGAGAATATGGCTTCTTATTGGGTCCTTTGCTATTTTGTATCGATGAAAATTATTAGCTGGAATGTAAGAGGGTTAGGGAGTGCAAGGAAGAGAAGGGCGATCAAAGACCTATTCCGAAGGGAAAAACCTGATATTGTGCTGTTACAAGAATCTAAACTGATGGAATTAGATGGGAGATGGGTGAGGAGTTTTTGGAGGTCTAGAGGTTTAGGTTGGAGCTCGTCTCCTTCTTGGGGAGCCTCGGGGGTGATTGTAACACTATGGAGGGAGGATGTGGTGGAAGTAGTGGAAGAATTGATAGGCAGATTCTCAATTTCCATTAAGTGCAAGAATGTAGAAAATGGGTGTGTATGGGTCTTAACCAATGTTTATGGCCCTAATTCCTATAGAGAGAGGAATGAAATGTGGGAGGAACTATATGCAATTAAGGGGCTATGGGATGGTCCTTGGTGCCTAGGCGGGGATTTTAACGTCATTAGATTCTCTGATGAAACCAGTAATCCCCAACAGGTAATCTCAACAAGCATGAGGAAATTTAATGGTTTTATTGAAGATTGTGAACTGAAGGAAATACCTCTGCTGCAAGCCAGTTACACTTGGTCCAACCTTCAGGAAACCCCTTTGTGCTCGAAGTTGGATAGATTCCTTTTTAACCTTGCCTGGGAGAATAGTTTGGAAAACTTGGTTGCTAGGGCATTACCCAGGGTCACCTCCGATCATTGTCCTATCCAAATAGGAACTGAGTCTTTTCCTATAGGACCCAAACCTTTTAGATTCGAAAATATGTGGCTTACCCATCCAGATTTTGTGAAAAAAGTGAAGGAGTGGTGGGGTGAGGAGGAGAGGGGGGTAAGATGGAAGGGGATCAAGTTCCACAAGAAATTAAAAAGGTTGAGAGCCAAAATAAAAGAGTGGAATAGAGATCAGTTTGGTAGAATTGAGGAGCAAAAATTGGGCCTAATCTCTCGAATAGAGAATTTGGATGTAAAGGAATCTCATAATGGGCTGACCGAGGAGGACAGAGTGTTAAGGAGACAATTAAAAAAGGAGTTGGAAGAAGTGTTATTGAGGGAAGAAATCAGTTGGAGACAAAAATCTAGACACAAGTGGATTAAGGAAGGCGATGGGAACACTAGATTCTTCCATGATTTGGCCAATGGGAGACGAAGAAAGAATTTTGTGACCAAGCTAGAGATAGGAGAGGAGGTGATTACCGACCAGGATGACATAGCCAGAAAATTTGTGGACCACTTCAAATCGATTTATAGAAGGCCTTTGAGTGAGAGAACAATCATGGAAAGGGTGGATTGGCCAAGGATTGATGAAGGAGTGGCAAGGTGGCTGGAAAGGGATTTCGAGGAAGAAGAGATTAAGAAAGCTGTCTTTCTAATGGATAGATCCAAGGCTCCGGGTCCAGATGGCTTTACAATGGGTTTTTATCAAGACTGTTGGGAGGTGTTGAAAGAGGATCTAGCTGAAGTCTTTAAGGAATTTGCAGACAATCACACTATAAGCCCTGGAATTAATGCCACCTTTTTGGCCTTGATACCTAAGAAGAATGATGCCAACCACCCAAAAGATTATAGGCCTATTAGTCTGGTGACAAGCATCTATAAAATTCTGGCTAAAGTGCTCTCATTGAGAATCAAAACAGTCCTCTCTACCATCATTAGTGAAACTCAGGGGGCTTTCATTCAAGGGCGACAAATAACAGATCAGATCTTAATTGCGAATGAGTGTGTGGAGGAAATGAAAAGGTCTAGTAGGAAAGGATTCATTTGTAAATTGGATCTTGAAAAGGCCTATGATTTGGTGGACTAGGAGTTTCTATTAGAGGTTATGCGGAATGGTGGTTTTGGGGACAAGTGGTGTAGTTGGATCTTTGATTGTATCAGTACTTGTCACTACTCTATTCTGGTAAATGGTACAGTGAGGGATTTTTTTCCAGCTTGCAGGGGTGTCAGGCAAGGGGATCCACTTTCACCATTCCTTTTTACCTTAGTAGCTGATGTGATTAGTAGGATCATTACTAAGGCTAACAACGAAGATGCCATCAGGGATTGGAGAATAGGGAGACACCAAGTCCCTGTCACCCACCTTCAGTTTGCAGATGACCTAATGATTTTTTTTGAAGGAGGTCTTAGTGAAAAGGTAGCAAACCTAAAGGAGCTAATAAAAGGATTTGAAAGTCTCTAATTTGAGAATAAATCTGGAAAAGAGTTGCGTAGCAGGTATAAATTTGGAGGTAGGGGAGGTCGAGGCTATTGCGGAGTGTCTTGAGTGTTCCACCTCTGCTTGGCCTATGTCATATTTAGGGCTTCCTTTAGGGGCAAATCCTAGGGAGAGTAGATTTTGGACCCCAGTATTAGAAAAATTTGAGAAGAGATTAGTCTCTTGGAAGAGGAACTATATTTCTTTAGGAGGAAGAATTACCCTAATAAGAGATTCCTTGGCTAACTTACCTACCTATTATTTGCCTGTCTTTAGGATACCGGTTAGGGAAGCTAGGAAGCTGGAGAAGTTGATGAGAGACTTCTTATGGGAGTCGGGACAAGAGAAAAAGGATCACTTGGTTAATTGGGAAATTGTGTGCAGAAGTAAAGAAGAGGGGGGTTTGGGAATTGGGAGGGTAATTAGAAAGAATCAAGCTCTGTTAGGGAAATGGTTGTGGAGATGGCCTTTGGAAAGAGAGAGATTGTGACATGAGGTGGTGGGAAGCATTCATGGGAGGTCAGAGAATGGATGGGATGTTGGCGTATCGAGGCAAGCTAACCTAGCAGCACCTTGGAAAGCTATTCACAACACCCTTCCTCAATTCCTCAATTTTATCAGGTATGAAGTTTGTTCTGGCAACTCTATCCTTTTTTGGGAGGATATTTGGGTAGGAGACTCACCGTTAAAGGATTTGTTCCCCTCGCTTTTTTCTATTTCTTTGTACAAAAAAGAGGTGGTCTCAAAATTTGTCTCACCCTTGGGAACACCCTTAGATCCTACTTGGGATTTTGGTTTTCGTAGAGGACTTAGGGATTCTGAAATTGAGTCTCTTTCTTTTTTGCTTGGTAATCAGGTTTGTTTGGATCCCTCCAAGCCAGATAAGAGGGTTTGGACTCCTAGACCCAATGGAACCTTCACTTGTGCTTCTTTTTTCAAGTCCATCTCTCAACTTTCTATTCACCAACCCTTTCCGTCAAAAGAAATTTGGTGTAGGCCAGTCCCCCCAAAAATTATGGTTTTTTGTTGGGAAGTTTTCCATGGGAAAGTAAACACTTTAGACAACCTACAAAAGAGAAGACCTTTTCTCTGTATTTCTCCTAATTGGTGTATCCTCTGTAGAGCTCACGGTGAGGATTGTTACCATCTATTAGTATCTTGTCCCTTTTCTGCAGACCTTTGGGCTTGGCTACTTTCATTGTTTGGGGGTAGTTGGAGTCTACCAGCAGAAGTTCACATGCTCTTCAACCATTCTACCTTTTATTGGCCTACAAAAATAGGGAGAATTATGTGGAGATGTGCTCGTGCTGCCTTGACTTGAACTCTTTGGGAAGAAAGGAATCTCAGAATTTTTCAAGATAAGGAAAGGAACAGCCAAGATTTGAAAGACTGTGTGTTAAACAGGGCAATACATTGGCTGAAGACCTTGGAAATCTTTCGTCAATTCTCCTTTAATGACATTTGGAGAAATTGGTTAGTAGTAGCAAGGTGCTCATCTTTAAAGGCCAAATCAATTACAAGCTGGTCTCCTCCACCCGAAGGCTCAATTAAGTTGAACTTTGATGGAAGCAGCATGGGTAATCCAGGATTATCCGGAATGGGGGGTGCTTTGAGAAATGAGAAGGGAGAGATTTTGTTGCTCTACTCAGGTCCTTTGGGAATTGGGAATTCCATCAGAGCAAAACTTTTAGCTGATGTACAAGGGGTCCAATTTGCAAACCAGCTGGGGGTACAACAACTAATAATCGAGGGGGATTCCAAAGTGGTGGTGTGTTGGTTGAAAAATTCTGAAGAGGCTATGTGGCAATACAAGAATGAAATGAAGAAATTTAGTTGGTTGACAAGGAATATGTTGGTCACTGTACAGTGGGTGGGGAGATTAGCAAATACCTTGTCAGATGTGTTAGCTAAGCAAGGGGTAAGTTTCAAGGAGGGGCTGCAGCTCGCGCCTCTCACTGGGATGATGTATGAACTCACTCTAATTTGCTTCTGAATCAATAAACTTACTATTATTCATCAAAAAAAAACATGGAAGGCAGTGGTAGTGTTACCTGGTGTAGACGAAAAGGAGGTAGGAGTAGGGCCAGAATCCATCTGGCGAAGTGTCCTACCATATAATTCCAAGTGGTCACGAAAGGAGTTGATGATCTCTTCCTTGGGGTCAGAACCAAAGTGTCGCTCTTGGGGTACCATGGGACTAGTCTCTTGGGATGCCACATTTGTTGAGTTATATTTCTTCTAACTCTGCTGGGTTGGCTTCTTACTCAATTCCTGAGCCCATTTCGACTTGCCATGAAGATCCCAACATGTGTCTCTAGTGTGCTTGGACTTTTGATAGTGAGTGCACCAAAGTTTGTCTTTGTCATCCACTCTCTTCTGTGAATCTCCCTTTTTAAAAGAACCTCCAACATTTGACCCTGTACCCTCTCAGACAGCTAGTGCAATCGGTTCCCCTTCTGTATAGTTCATCACACTTCTTCTACTCTCTTCAGACTGAACTAGGGCATAAACTTCTTGGACTGAAGGTAGGTTCTTACTTCCTAAGATTTGTACTCTCATGGATTCATATGTAGGATTCAGCCCCAAAAGAAAAGGCAAATACCTGTTGCTGAGAAACAAGTGATTTGTAGGCCTTTGCATCCTCATCGCACTTCCAATTCACATTTTGATAATGATCCAGTTCCTTCCAAATTGATGTAAAGTCTGAATAGTACACCGAGAAACTCCTCTCCCCTTGCTTGCAAGTGGAGGATTCTGCTTGTAATTGATATATCTTTGCATAGTGTCTTTGTTCTGAATAAGTAAATTTTGCTTGTTCCCATATTTCACAAGCTGTTTCAGCCCACATAAAGGTCTTCCTTACTTGTGGCAGCATGGAAACCAAGAGCCATGACATCACCGTGCTATTTTCTTGGCCCCATCTGTCATGTTCAGCACTACCAATCTTTGGTTCCTTGATTTTACCATTAATATATCCAATTTTTCCTCTAGCAGTAATATAAAGTTTAATTCCCCTAGACCATTCAAGATAGTTCAGTCCATCAAAGGGGATTACAGCCATGGGGAAACTCATATCCATCCCCCCACTCATTCCATTTTGACCTCCTGAAATTCCTGAAGTTGCAGAATTCTCAGAGGACATGATTCAAACACCTTTCAGACCTTACACACACCTTATGATCCCTCCTATCACCAAACAAACAGTCCTAGAAACACCAAGGATGAAGCCCACATGCACACACTGCAATCTGGACACAATCTGACCACAAGCCAGCCTAGATTGTCCAAAAAAGGCAAGATTTTAGGGTGATCTCAGAGCTGATCTGTCCTAGCAGTCACACTCCACCAACTTCCAGACACCCCAAACACATTGACTGCTAGGAGGGGTCATAAACCAGTATGGTTACACCACAAGGGTTAAAAGATCAGGTCATCCACGACCTACAGATCTGAATTCTCAAACATGGGATCACACGATCCATAAAAAAAAGAGGTTTGAACCTCACAGCTTCTCAGAAAACATTCAGCAATCTAAAGTCATATAATTTCTTCTTGGTACACGACCAAGGAAAAGGAAAAAAAACACTAAAAAAAATCTGTACCAGTCGTAGGTTTGCACTTTTTTTATCTCAGTTGAAGAAGACAGCAGGTTGAAGCTTGTTCGATCTGCTCACAGGCCTAGCAGAACCGCTCTGATACCATATTAACAGCCGAACAGAGAAGAAGAGAGGTAGGAGAAGAGAGGAGAGAAGAGAAGAGAGAGATTTGGAGTCTGCTACAGTGCTGGCGGCGCCAGTTTATGTTAATATATATAGGGCGACCATAATTAGAAGGGAAAGGACCCTTATGCCCCTACTTAAGTTACAGCATAAAAAACAAAAGAAAAAACTGCTTTAATTTGTCCAAACGGACCCTAACTCAGCAGAATACAAACATAATAAATAAAGTAAACATTCCAACAAGCATCAATCACAATGCCACCATCTATGAGAGGTAAGAAAAATGTAATACAAGATGCCCTTTTGTTAGTGAAAATAAGTAATTAACTAAACTACAATATAGCAGAATTTCTTTTTACACAAAAGTATTGCCAGCAAAGCAGGAAGAACAGGCCAACAACATACCGGCTACTGACCAGTTTATCAACTGGTGTAGTGCAAGTAGTTCTTGCTTCTGAGTCCGGTGAAAAGTGGATAATGACACCATTATTGATGATAGCGCAACCAGGATAGCCTGTTCATGAAAAATATAACATATTATGTTCAGATCTCTCCCAAGACAAAAATAGTTGAGTTTCCATATCCTGATGAGAATTATATTTGTAAAAGAGATGAAGTTGTTACAAAATACAATGTATCATGATGGACCATAGTTATTTTTACCTGCAAGTAAAAAAGGTTTGGTAATCTAGGAATTTGCTTGTTGTAGCTGAGGATCTCAAGCCAATATTTACTCTTCTTGTTACTCAAATAAAACCACCTACCTGCCACTCCTATCAGGATTATCATGGCTCCACTTGCAACACTATAGGCAAACAATTCATGATCAAAGAGTTAAAAAATGCTGATCTCAAACTGGCGGTACCTTAATTTTTTAGTAATCAAATATAGTTTAAGGGAAAAAAAAAGAATAGAAAAATTACTCTACTTGCTGAGAAGTCAATAACCATGTAAAATAGTTATATAATTCACAGAACAATCAGGATTAACACATTTGATCTAATCAATTAATTAATTAGGATTTTACTAGACCTAACAAATATATGAGTGTTGAAAGAAGCAAGATTATTAAAATATCAATTAATTAATTAGGATTGCAGCTAGCCTTTTACTGCATAGACACAAAAAAGATGGACATTCTATATGTCATGATAATGGTAGGATGCGGGTAAGGCTAAGGCAAAAGCAACAATTTTCAAGGACATACAAGCTAGCATTTTCAGAAACATAGTTGGGCCTGGGCTGGAAATTCAGAACATGAACTGCACTATGGTTAAGATTGGATTGAGGATTTAGGCCCACCCAAGATTACTGATACATACTGTGCATCTATTTGCAGAAGATAACTATGAGTGTGTCATAATGATTGTTATAGTGGTGTTAATACCGCCATGACTGTTGAAAGAGATAACATCAATTTCAGTAGAGCTCACCTTAATTCAGATTTTGACTCATTTAACTCTTTTATTTGGAATGTTTTGAACATTGGTTCATTTACTAATAAAAGAGGGTGCTTACACCACATGTTAGGATTCCTAGAGTTTGGATAAAAAAAAATTGCAAACAGTAGTAGCAGAAATTGAGACCAGGAAATAGTTTAACATATAACAGAAGAAACATGGTACCCATGACTTGCATTTTACATGTAACTAAGAATATGATGTACATGTCAAATGGATTATGTTTAAGCACCATTGAGTTTCAAGTTCAACCATCTGATCCTATTCAATTTTCAAAAAAAAAAACTGGTTTGCCTGTGAATAGCAACCAGTGGGTCACTAGTTCAATCCCAGCTTATTTACCATGAAGGAAAAAAGGGAAAAAGAATTTCTAAGCATGTCATCATCCTTGAAGAACTCTAAAACTCCATCCCTACCAAGGATTTCAATCCAATTATAAGTTTCTAACAAAATTAATGAAGGTGTAAACCTTGGGCAACATGACTTACACTAAGTTAGTGTTATCAGGAATTTCTGCAGGCATGAGAGTGAAAATGGACAGAAACCAACAAGACATCCATATAAAGAAGGGTAGCACAGATTTCCCTGGAACAAAGTAGAAAAGATAAAATGCAGCAACCACTCCTAAAATAAGGAAGCATAAAGTGTAGAGCTTCCTCTCTGTGAAGCTATTCACCTGAAGAAAAAAAAAAATCAGCAATGGGATGTACAGAGGTTCCACCAAGGGAAGGACATTAAAGGCATGTTTGATATGCATACCAGGAATTCAAGGATGAATATGGACATGGCACAAGAGGCTATGAGTGTAACAGCACAATTAAATTTTCTCCCAGATAGTTGTTCCCACAGCACTTTTAGAAATGGATATTCACTGAATATTTGTGTCCATAGAAACACTGTCATGGTGACATACACATGGTAAAGAGGGGGTGAATGCTCCACCAACAGTAGGATACAGAGTATTACCATCAACAAACATCCAAAGAGATATACCTGCGTGGAGGAGAGATGCAAAGCATAATAACAAATGTCAGATAATAATGATAGAGCTGCATAAATGATTTTATGTTACATCTCCTCATCTTCTGACCTGACTGTACTGTAATGTGCACTCAAATAAAAAGAGTAGATATGGTTAATGCTGTTCATTTCAAAGGTCTTAAAGTTCTTTGTCAACTTGAGGTTCTTTAGGGCATGTAGGACTCTTCAAACTCTTATTTGTATTCTGGGTCCTCTCCACAGGCCACATGCCCCACATACACATACACATAATGGGGAAAAACAGAAAAACAGAAAAACCTCCCTAATAAAGGAAAGCTCCACCTTGAAGTAGAATCATGAACTTTATTTCATAATCAAGTCAAAAAGCTTCGTTAAACCTACATTTGGATAAGTCCTTAATCTCTTAACAAAGTTAGAAGCAATATAAAGAGACCCTTCTGAGACCTTCAAGGTTTGCTTGTTCTTCAGAGGCTGCATGTCTTCTTGGTGCTTAGGGAGGGAGGACTTCCCTCTGGTGTGAAGGTTTGGGACCCCCAGGCCACTTCAAAGGTGGTGTTTATAGCATCAACAGCTACGCTAGGCAGGTACTTATATAGGACAAATTGGTTGATTGAGGTATGTCTTTACAAAATATGGATTGAATACTATGTCAAGAAGGATGTGAAACTGCAAATCGCTTGCTCCAATACAACTTCAGCAACAATCTTTGTGCCCATCTTCTGGAGATTTTCTATATGAGATAGTGCTTTTCAAGATCCATCAAAGGAAACTTTCAGGAGTTGTTATCTTAAGAGTAAGCAAAAGTGGTAAAACTATATAGAGTTTATTCCCGTTGATCGGTATATGGGTGATCTTGGGAGAATGAAATGCCAGAATTTCCCAAGCAAAGTATCTCCATTTTAAGTTGTGCCAGGGAAGCTGGTAGCCATAGTTTCCTCATGCCTGGCCATTCACAAGGATTTCAGGAAAGTCCAAGCCTTTGTATATTATTTTCTTATGATTTCTTGTATATCAAGTGTAGATAATTCTTTGATTTTTTTTAATTGGTCACTCATTGCTAGGCCCTACCATATAGCAACTTCTTGTACATGAGTTTCATATGTACATCTATACACCCTTTCAATGAATTGATGTAACTATACTTTATTTATCAGTATTGGTGCAACTATAATTTAAGATGAGTACCCATTTGTTTCAACATCACAAACAAACCTTGCAAACTATCTTTTTTTTTCCTTTGATCAATGAAAGTGATTTTATTAATAAAATGATACGAGAATTAGTACAGAAATTGGGTAGCCTCGGCTACCCCAATGTCCAATAACATTCCACCTAAGATTTGCTTTACAATCTTACAACAGAGCCCAAAAACAATGTTCCCTATTAGCCCCTTGCTTTGCTAGCTGGTCCGCAAACCCATTTGCTACTCTTGGAATCCACTGAAATAATAACTGCATATCCTTTGTAATGTGATTAATTTTCTTGATCTCATTTCTGAATACCCATGGAGTCTTTCCATCCCGCTTTAGCCAGCTTATAATCACTTTGGAGTCGCCTTCTACAACCAACTTTCTTACACCTATTTCCATGCCTTTTTGTATTCCGAAGATCATTGCTTTTAGTTCAGCTGTAATGGAGACCCAATAGGGCCGAAAAATAGCCCCACTACACTCCCCATGTCATCTCTTATGACCCCACCAATTCCAACCATGCCCAGGTTGCCAAAACTGCTCCCATCAAGGTTTAATTTGAGGAATCCAGATTCAGGAGGATCCCAACTTCTTACTGCCTTCTTTTTTGCAGATGACGAGGATGCTACAGTCCTCCAGTTCCTGATTATATCATCCACAGTAAAATCTGAGAATAAATCCATCGATTTCATCCACAGTCCTCCAGTTACTGCTGCCCGTGTGCATCTCCACAGAGTTTTTCCTCTTCTTTTTGGCCACCTGAAAGTGGAGGATTCAAACAGTCTTCCCAAGCTCACTGGGGTATCCCACCTGCATCCAAAGAGAGAAAAGAACCAATCCCAGATGCTGCTAGCTACAAGACAGGAAACAAAAATATGAAGAGCAGTTTCACCATTAGATTCACACAAACAGCACCAATTAGGTGAAAGGCACCAACCAGGCCTCTTCCTTTGCATCAGATCACAGGTGTTAATTGCACCATGGTAAGCCTCCCAACAAAAAGCACCCACTTTAGGGGGAATAGGGCAACACCAAACTTCTCAGACTGGAAATTGGACCCCGGGTTGAAAAGATGTCAAGGTTTTGAAAAAGGACACACAACTGAAAGCTCCAAGGGGGTTAGGAATCCAGATTCTAGTATCTTTCTTAGCAGGGTCAATAAAGACCCCATCAAGCAACTGAATAAAAGAAGACACCAAATCCAACTCCGAGTCTTGCACATTTCTGCGGAGACCCAGATTCGAAGCAAAACCAGACTGTGAAGGAGAAGGGGACAGGAAATCAGCAACCGGTTTGCTCTTAAGGCAAGACAGGGCATAAATTGATGGGAATAAAGTCTTTAAAGAAGAGTCACCCACCCATACATCTTCCCAAAATTTAACTTTGTTACCTGAGTTGAGATCAAACCTGACATGATTGAGGAACAATGGGAGGAGTTTGTGAATCGCTTTCCACGGTGAAGCACTAGAACCCTGTAAGACACTCCAGCATCCCAACCATTTTCAAAGGGACCATGAATACTAGTCACAATCTTGTGCCACAACCTATCTATTTCTTGTGGGTACCTCCATAACCACTTCCCTAGTAGAGCCTCATTCTTTTCCTTCAAACTTCCTAACCCCAATCCTCCAAACTCTTTCCTCCTAGATATTAGATCCCATCTTACTAAATTATCTTTCTTCTTCTCGCCCAGTTCCCACAAAAAGTCCCTCATTATTCTCTCTAGTTTCTTTCCCACAGCTTGAGGCATGCTGAACACCGAGAGGTAGTAAACTGGAAGGCTTGCTAGGGTAGACTTAAAAAGAGTAATCCTTCCCCCCAGAGAAATGTAATTCCTCTTCCACGTAGTGAGTTTCTTTTCAAACCTTTCCACAATTGGATTCCCAAAACCTATGCTTCTAGGATTTGCACCAAGGGGGAAACCTAAATACTTGAGTGGCCGGTCACTTCTTAAACATCCTAGCTCCTCAGCCCCCACATTAACACCTTCTTGTGCTAAATTGATCTCTGCCACCTGACTCTTATTAAGGTTCACTCTTAGATTTGTCACTTTTCCAAAGAGTTTTACCAACATTCTTAGGTTTCTTGCTCCTAACTCATCTCCAGCCTCACAAAAAATAATGATGTCATCCGCGAATTGTAGATGAGTTAACACCACCCTCTCCCTTCCTACTTTCCAACCCTTTAACAAACCTATAGAGAACACTAATGTGGACCCCACTAGTGTAGTCCCCACTGTTCGTATGTCAGCAATTAGTTATGATTAGGATTAGTCCACTTCAGCTTTTTCTTTTTTTTTTTTGATAAATGTATTTCAGCTTTATCTTTTTTTTGTTTTGATAAATGTATTTCAGCTTTATCTTTTTTTTTTTGATAAATGTATTTCAGCTTTATCTTATCTTATCTTATTATCTTTCTATTTAAGCAATAAGTTATCTTGCCATGTAGCAAGTCAGTCCTTTTACAATTATGATACTATGTATATAAATTTAAGAGTGGGGCGGCTGTTTCTAACACAACCACTCTCTCTTTTCTCAGAAATCTCTCTCTCCTTCTCTCTTCTCCTCTTCTCTTCTCCTCTTCTCTTCTCCTCTTCTTTTAGTTTCTATTCAAAACCTAAGACTAGTTGCAATCTTGTACAACTACTTGGTATCAGAGTACTCAATCTAGGGTTTCTCATGTGGAATTAATTCAGCCGACCACATGAGAATTATTTAGGGCTGAAAGTTTAGAAAGATCCTTCATTCGGCTAATTCTTGGAGGTTACAAGAAGTCTTCAGCAACTGTCCAAGGATTGGAGAGTGCTCCTTGTAATCAGGAAGAATCAGAGAAGAATTGAGTGATCAAGATTAGTTCTTTGATCAAGATTGAAGTTTTCTAAGAGGATTTTCTCAAGATCAGTTTGTTTTCAGAATTTTCTGGGGTTGATCAGAATCAAGATCAGTTTTGGAGCAAGACTGAAGGTGGTGATCAGAATTTCCAGAGGACTTTTGAATCAAGATCAGTTTTTTCAGAAATTTCTGGGTAAGATTTCATTCCTTCTTGAGGTCGGCAGCAAGGATAGCTTAACCTGAAAGGTACGGCTATAAAAGAATTACCTTTTTTTCTGATTTAGGGTTTTAAGAGAAAACCCTAAAATCCAGGACTGTTACTGTGTCCGGATAAGTGATTAGACTTGCCTCTCTTGATTTAAGTTTGGTTGGTATCAGATTTCTGTTCTCTGTTCTCTGTTTAGGAGTTCTGTTCTCTGTATTCAAAGACCTAGTACTGCTGAATCTGATTTCTGTTTCTAGGCCGACAGTTATTAGAACCAGCAAGCTGACTGATACAGTGATTTAAGTTTGTTTCTGTTCTCTATTTCAAAGACCCAGTACTGCTGAATCTGATTTCTGTTTCTAGGCCAACTGTTATTAGTTTCCAGAACCAGTAGGCTGACTGATACAGTGATACATTGAATTGGAAGGTTCTTTTAATTACTGAATCTGAATTCTGCTTCTAGACCTACTGTTATTAATTTCAGACCCAGTAGGCCGACTATTACAATGATTAGAAGGTGTTTTTGATTAACCCCTAACCAAGAATGGAGTTTAAGAGCCAAGGGAAGGGTGTTTTGGAACTAGTTCAGGTAACATGACTGAGAACACTTTCCAGATTACAACTGTTAAGTTTGATGGATCAAACTACTTAGAATGGGTCCAATCAGCCATGTTGGCCATTGGGGGTAGAGGAAAACTGAACTATTTGTTGGGGGATATGAAGGAACCAACTAAGGAGGATCCCACTTATGCTAAGTGGATTCAGGAGAATTATTTGGTGATGACATGGCTGTGCAACTCTCTACAGCCACACATCAGCCGAAACTACTTGTGGGCAAAAACAGCCAAGGAAATATGGGATGTTGTGAAAGAAACCTACTCTCAGCCCCTTAATGTTGCTAGGGATTATGAGCTGAAATGTGAGATTAAAAATCTCAAGCAAGGAGAGAAACAAGTCTTTGTTTATTTTTCAACCTTGAAATCCCTGTGGCATGAAATTGACCACCTTGAAACAATTGAATGGGAGAGTCAGAAGGACGCACAGACTTACAGAAAGCAGGTTGAAACTAATAGAGTGTTTGAGTTCTTGGCTGGTCTGAATTCTGAATATGATATTGTGAGAGAGCAGTTGTTGACAAGAGACAGTGTAACTCTATCCCAAGTCTATTCCCTAGTGCACAGTGAAGAGACTAGGAGAAAAGTTATGCTACAGCAACAGCCTTTCGAATCAGCCCTGGCAGCAGTTAGGCCCAAATTTGGGGGTGATAAGGAGAGGGATATGAAGAAGGAATCTAAGAAGGACCTAGTATGTGAGCATTGCAATAAACCTAAACATACTAAAGACACTTGTTGGAAGTTGCATCACATGTAGTTTCAGCAAAACTCAGAAACAAAAAGGGGAATGCAAATATGGTTGTTACACTGATAGTACAACCTCATCTGGCACAAGAGGCACTCCTCTAGACACCCTAGTTGCTATCTGAGCTGCTCTAACTCAGCTGGAAAATGAAGTTGGTAATTCAGCTCCACCTCCTCAGACACCATCAGCTCCTCCTACCTCATCTTTTGCTCATTCAAGTAATCAGGCCTCAACTCACCATGCCTCATCTACAGGTAATACAGAACATTCTTGGATAATAGATTTAGGAGCATCTGACCATATGACTGGCTTGCCATCACTATTTACTACCTATCATTTATCTTCCAACAGAGAAAGTGTCCATTGTTGATTCCCTTGTTCCTATTTCTAGCAAGGGAGACATCAAGTTGTCTAATGTCATTTCCTTATATTCAGTTTTGCATGTTCCTAAGCTTAGTACTAACTTGTTTTCAGTTAGTAGCATCACAAAAAACCAAATTGTTCAGTAAATTTTTTTCCTGATTGATGTGTTTTTCAGGACCTGGAGACAAAGAAGGTGATTGGGACTAGCCGTGAGACGAATGGAATCTATCTGCTTGGAGGGAGTTCTCATTGGGAAGATAGTGAAACTAAGAGGTCTTTTGTTTCTCAGTCTATTGATTAGTTGAGTAAGTTGCCATGGGAGGGTATAGATATTTCCTGCTATTTGTTGATGATTATACTCGATTTTCTTAGGTCTATCTTATGCGTTCTCGAGATGAGGTTCTAGCATATACCCGGATCTTTCATCAGATGATTTTAACCCAATTTGGGGTCAAAATCAAAATTTTTAGATCCGACAATGCGAAAGAATATTTTGCAAACCCATTAGCCTCTTATTTGCTTGACCATGGGATTATCCATCAGAGTACCTGTCCTCATACACCACAACAGAATGGGGTTGCGGAGAGAAAGAATAGACACATATTGGAGGTGGCCAGAAGCATTATGTTTACATCCAATGTGCCTATACGTTTCTGGGGTGATGCTATTCTTACAGCGGTATATCTCATCAATCGAATTCCTTCATAGGTTCTTGACATGAAACCTCCTATTACCCTTTTATATCCTGATAAAGAGTTATTTACCGTCCCCCTCAAAACCTTTGGATGTACTTGCTTTGTTCAGATTCTTGGACCTCATTGTTCCAAATTTGATTCTAAGGCCTCAAAATGTATCTTGCTTGGTTATGCACAAACTCAAAAGGGATATTGCTGCTATGAACCAACTTTTAGAAGGAAACTTGTCTCTATGGATGTCACCTTCTTTTGAGTATGTACCCTATTATCCAAGGGTTTCTCCTCAGGGGGAGCGTAGTGAGGTTGGGATTAACTCATTAGAAGTTCATTTACCTATTCCATTAAGTGAAGAGGGATGTAATGGGGAGGGTTGTCAGAGGTGCAAGGATGTGAGAGTTTATCACAGACGGTGGAGGCAGGTTGATTTTGGTCATCAGCAGTCTAGGCCAGCCCCAATTCCTTCTGCAGATCCAGATCCAGGTACCACAGTCCCTTTACCAGATATTACAGATGAGATACCTTCCACCATTGAGCCTTCACCCTCATTGGATGACCTTGACCTTCCCATTGTAGTCTGTAAAGGCAAATGTTGTTGCACCACATCCACAACTCACTACATTTCCCAGTTCTTGTCCTATGCTCATTTGTCTCCCTCTTACAAGTCTTTTCTTGCATCCATTGTTGATATTCCCATTCCCAGAACAGTACAAGAAGCCTTGTCAGTTCCTGAGTGGAAAGATGCAATAAAAGTATAAATGGATGCCCTCATCAAAAACAATACCTGGGAGATAGTTGATCAGCCTAAAGGGAAGAAACCGGTTGGATGTAGATGGGTGTTCACTGTGAAACATAATGATGATGGTTCCATTGAAAGGTATAAGGCCCGATTAGTTGCAAAAGGATTTACTCAAACATATGGTACTGACTACTTGGAAACTTTTGCACCAGTAGCAAAGATGAACACTATTAGAATCCTATTATCTCTTGCAGCCAGTTACCCTTGGTCGTTGTATCAGATGAATGTTAAAAATGCCTTCCTCAACGGAGACTTGCAAGAAGAAGTTTATATGCAGTTGCCTCCTGGATTTTACGGTACAAAGACAGGAAAGAAGGTTTGTCGGTTGAACAAAGCCTTGTATGGACTAAAACAGTCCCTCAGAGCTTGGTTTGATAGATTCAGACAAGCCCTTGAAAGGTTCGAATATGTGCAGGCCCAGTCAAACCACACCTTGTTTATTAAGAGAGTGGATTCTTCCTTAACCTTGCTTACTGTATATGTGGATGATATTGTAGTAACAGGGAGTGATAATAGTGAGATTTAGTCCCTTAAGGTGAAAGATCTGGGAGAGCTACGATACTTCTTGGGTATTGAGGTAGCTAGGTCCAAGCATGGGATTTTTGTTTCTCAAAGAAAGTATGTTCTTGACTTGTTGGAAGAAACTGGAAAGTTAGGTGTTAAGCCTGCTAATACACCTATTGAACAGAACCACAAGATCAGTGTTGAGGGTGGAGAGCCTCTTGAAGATAAAGCTATGTTCCAACGGTTAGTTGGAAAACTTCTTTATCTTTGTCTCACACGACCCGACACCAGTTATGCAATCAGTGTTGTTAGTCAGTATATGCATTCTCCTAGAACTACTCACCTCCTTGCAGTTGAAAGGATATTGGTAGAGTTGAAGAGGTGCCCAGGCAGAGGCATTTTGTTCAAGAATAATGATCACATGAAAATAGAAGTTTACACAGATGTTAATTGGGTTGGATGTGTTGATGATAGAAGATCTACCTCTGGATATTGTGCTTTTATAGGAGGTAATCTTGTCTCTTGGAGGAGTAAGAAACAAAATATTGTTTCTCGTTCCAGTGCTAAAGCTGAATATAGGTCCATGGCAAATGGTCTGGCTGAGATTCTATGGTTGAGATCATTATTTGAGGAGTTGGATATTGTTTATGAGAAGCCCTTAATGTTGTACTGTGATAATCAGGCTGCCATTAATATAGCCCATAATCAGGTACAACACGACACAACTAAGCATATTGAAGTGGACCGACATTTTATTAGAGAAAGGGTTACATCTCAAGAAGTATGTCTTCCGTACATCACCTCCGACATGCAGCTTGCAGACCTCACCAAGGCTGTTTCAAGGAAAAAGTTAGAGGCAGATCTATGCAAGTTGGGAATGACAAATATCTATTCCCAACTTGAGGGGGAGTGTAGAGAACACTAATGTGGACCCACTAGTGTGGTCCCCACTGTGTTCGTATGTCAGTAATTAGTTATGATTAGGATTAGTCTATTTCAGTTTTATCTTATCTTATCTTATCTTATTATCTTGCCATGTAAGCAATAAGTTATCTTGCCATGTAAGCAAGTCAGTCCTTTTACAATTATGATACTATGTATATAAATTTAAGAGTGGGGCAGCTGTTTCTAACACAACCACTCTCTCTTTTCTCAGAATTCTCTCTCTCCTCTCTTCTCCTCTTCTCTTCTTCTCTTCTTTTAGTTTCTATTCAAAACCTAAGACTAGTTGCAATCTTGTACGACTACTTATCTCCTCTGCCTTCGAGATCAATCTGCTAAATACCTCAGCTAAAATGGTGAAGAGGAAAGGGGATAAAAGGTCCCCTTGTCTCAGTTCTCTTAGGGCACCAAAGAAATCTTTGACTGCATCATTTACCAACACTGAGAAGTCAGAAGATTGTAGGCATCCTTTAATCCATTTACACCATCTTGCTCCAAAACCACACTTCCTTAATGCTTCAATTAAGAACTCCCAGTCCACCAAGTCATAGGCTCTCTTACACACAATGCCCTTCCTTCCTACTATCTTGAAATCCTCCACAAACTCATTGGTAATGAGTATTTGATGTGATATTTGTCTATCTTGGATGAAGGCCCCTTGGATTTGAGATATGATTGATGGGAGGGCCTTTTTTAACCGAAAGGGAGAAGACTTTTGCAAGACTACAACAAAATGTCATGGACATTGAGCAGAAAAGAAAAAATGAAACAGAATAACATGATTGCCCTTAAATAAAGGGACTAAAACAAAAGGCATGGCTTACCAATCAAAAGGAAAAAAATGGCTTAGTTGCATCTGTTTTGTTAAGTTGAATTCCACAAGTGATGTCTGGGTAACATAACGGTATTCATCTAAGTTACTAAATACAGGTCATTACCTTGGTGGAACTAAATAAAATCTTATCCTACCTATTTGGAGTTGGCTACATGTATCATGTTTTATGACTCCACCATATCAATCCTCAATAAGATATTTTTTTATCAGCAAACCCTCAATAAGATCCTCTCTTTGATCACTTGAAAACAGATGCTGCTTAAGTGATGTGAAGGAGCCAGTAGCTCACTTATTGCAGCAACTGTTTTCTGATCTGGTTTATTTTCTGCAACTTTCCATGAGAAGTTGGGCACTACCTAAAGACCTTTCCATCTTGATTATAGCAAGAGGATCTATTTTGTGGAATCTCCTTGCTTTTGCAGTTTGCAGGGGTCTTTGGAAGAAGAGGAATTTCCACATATTCAATGGAAAAAAGTCTAATTCCCCAGACATCATATCAAGATGAAGAGAGTTCTGGTTAGATGGATTTTGGTTCTTATGAAGTTTGAGCCCTTCGCACATGACCATTTTTAGACACTGGGCTGACATTATTATTAATTCTAATTTTGATGTATAGAGAATATAAGATAAACATGTACATGGATATACACGGTTTGCTCTCTTTAACCATGTAGAGCTTATATTGAATGGGGGCTTGTTGAGAATAAATCAGTTTATGTTCGAGTATCACCAGGTTCCATTTTTACCTTGGGTTATGTCTTTTCGTTTCTTATGAGGGGGTAGAACTATCTTTTTATTGTGTTATGTAACCCAAAATTTAAATATAAAGAGGGCAGCCGATGGTAGCAGTGCAAGTCAGGCACCTGATTTGAAAACTTTACACAATTTCAGGCTCAGGCTTCTAGGATGGGCCCATTCAAATTTTAACAAACTCTCAACCGAAGCCCACCCAAGTTGTACCCTTACCTGATGGTTGCATGGTTTCTTCTTCTCTTCTCCTCTTATATTTCATCTTCATCTATTTCTTTTTCCTTTTATTTGTTTGAAGCTTAAATCATTTCAAGTTGGTATCAAGTACACATCCCATCATACAGTTGCCATTTTGGTCTTCTTTCACAAGCACAATTTCTAGAAACCATATGAATTAGATCAGGAGTTATATGGTGGATTGAAAAATCTAACAAATCGATTTATATTAATCAGTATTGCCTGATTTTTTTTCAGGCGGTTTGAAGATTTTTCTGCCTAGGTATGAGGACCTAGAGATCAACCTCTATCAAATAAGGCCATTACCCAATGTTGATCCTAGACATCTTGGGAGTTGGGAGGGTGGACTGTATAAATACATAACCTGTTTTTTTAATTGTTCTTATGAGCTGAATGATCTAACCAGCAGTTAAAACTTGTAAAACCATGACCAATCGAGCTTTATAGTTTTTGTCTGGTCTGTATCTGACAACATTGATTTAAACCCATGTCCTGGCTGCAAGCCTGCAAGTAAGATATTTATTGTTCAATGTGTTATATCTCAATGTCACTGTTTGGTGGTATATCTTAGCTGAGTACTCGTCCCAGCAATTTGAAACTGGATGGATCTGGCATAGACACATACCAGACCCAAAACCAACTAAACAAAGGTGTTGCTGAAAGAATATCCAAAGTATGAGGTCACCATCTGTAAATATAATAATGTACCATTTTCAGAGACAAATTATAAGGTGAATCATTTAGAAATTCAAATAAGCTTGTTCATTCTGACAAATAGATAACTGCAACAAAAAAGAGCTTTTTGTTATACATAGAGGTGTCATGTTTTTCTGATAAAACGCTTACCTTTGTATTATCTTTCTTCAAGTGAAATGCTTGGTTTTTCTTCCTATAAAGATTCTCTGGCAGAGAAGTATAAGATTGCAGCACATGGATAATTACATAGATCATCCAACCAATATATCCAAGAGTAACTGTGGTCATCAGCATCAACCAATCATAGGTTTGAAAATAATGAAGTCCTTCGAGTGACAAGCTTCTGAGATTTAGTGATAACTCCATTGCAGAATCATAGTTCTTAATTGATATCAGATCTTCAATTTGATCTAAAACAGAGGAATAATTTTCCAATGGTTTGAAGGGCTTGAAATGTAGTGAGTTTGATTGTTTCATTTCTGCTATTGTCAAGACAACAAGAAGAAAACAAAACAAGTCCCTCCCTCACTCCCTCTGCTTTATTTCCAAGATTTGTGAATATAAAGTATATAACAAAGAAAAACAAAGAGGAATCCCTCCCACCATCCTCCATGTATTTGCATCAAGCACAATGGCCAAGTTTCTTCTGGTCAAGAAGTATCTAAGGCAGAGAAAGATAATGGTCGGTGATTAGGGTTGGGGTTTGGGATAGGGAGGATGCTACCTATTTGTTTTCCAGTTTCCTGTTGTATGAGATGTACTACAGTGTTCTGCTTGCCCGTAGTGAGGTTGATGAATTAGGCTTCTACCTCTAATGATATACTCAGTTAGAATGATGGATACCTTCTCACATCTATCCATAGATGATATTTGGAGAAACTGGAGTGAGGTGGCAAGGAGCTCTTCAAGAAAGAAGCTGCAATGTGTTCCTCAGTCACCTCCAACTGAAGATTTCACCAAGTTAAATTTTGATGGGAGCAGCCTTGGCAATCCTGGCCTCTCAGGAATAGGAGGGATCTTTAGAAACAATTATTACATTGTTCTCAGGTCTAGTGGGTATAGGGGATTCAACTAGGGCTAATGGGATGGATACAGAAGCCGGGGACTCTTATTTGGGCATATAGGGACAAAATTAAGAAGATTAAATGGTTAAGCAGTAATATGACAATGAGTGTTCAGTGGGAGAAGTTGGCTAATGGGTTGGCTGATGCTCTAGCTAAGGAAGGGGTCAATAGGAATAAGTTATATTGGGCTTAATTGTAACTCCTAATATGTGTTGTTTCTATTATGACAGGTGAAACTCACACCTCTCCTGGGGTTGCCTTGTACTTCTGTAGATATATTGATTATTCTAATAAAATTGAAATTAATTATAAAAAGGAAAACAGTTACAAGACACAGACCAGACTTAACAGTGTAATCAGTTGCCTAATGAATTTTCAGTCCCAGTTTTTTTATGGTTTTTCTGGGCTGAAAAATTTAACTGTCAGTATTAGTTATGACGGGGGGATTCCTCCCAAGTTAGATTTCTTGTTGTATGAGATGCACTACCATTTTGTTTGCCTCCATATGGAAGCTCATGGGTTAGGCTTCTTTTCCTATGAGAACACCTGAAATTTCTACTTCTGACTCTTTTTTTTTTTTTTGATCAATATCTACTTCTGACTCTTTCCCTGAGATAATAAATCCTCTTGATCAATTATAAATCAAAAAAGATAAATAGTGGGCATGGGGCATCAGGACCAAAGCAAAGAATGACCAAGAAATTTAGGCCAAACAAGGAAATATGATATGTACAACTTGGAATGGATGCAAAGATGATTTCTATGTTAAATATGCTTTAACTTCTTTTGCAGAGAACAAAAGCAAGCTAAGTTATTCAGAACTATTTCTGCTTTCCCCATTAAAAACCAAAGCAATAACTTCCTCAATGCACATAAATTAAAACTTCTTTGCAAATTAAAAGGAAGAAAATGCTCAAAAGCTTTAAGAAAACAATATCTCAGCCAGTCGAAAGAGTTGGAGGGAGATTGATCCCTCTTCTCAAAATGTTTATTTTATTAATATGTGCAAAGGATACGGGACTTGCGAAGGAACTGATTTAGAACTTGTTTTGTGTTAGCCAGCACTGCTTCAACTCCATCTGCCTGGATAAAGAACAGACAAAGTTTCATTGCAACTTTACTGCTTAGATTGATATTTAACCAAACCAAAGCATGGCATATGAGTGAAAAATCTAACAATAAATATACATGGCATAACTACAGGACTCTTTAAGTAATGCAAACAGTATATACAGTGAAAGTATATAAAACTAACCTCGCTCAAATTAATGTAACCCAATGGTAAATTTCCAACTGAGTTCACAGGACATGGCAAACCAAGAAGAGTTGACTGCCAAAATTTCAAGGGCCTATCAGAACAATGAAGTTCAAGGTAAATAGAGCAAATTAATTTTCTATACAAATAAGCTAGAAATAAAGAACCAAAATAAAGAGATTATAGATGGTAAAACCATTAGTGGTGCTATATCAGCTTGATTAACATCCACCCGTTCTATGCTGCTGAGGCCCCATTCAATAGGTGTAGGCATGTTATGCATATGCTCATCAACAAAACGAAAACCAGTATCAAGATGGCTACTGTGGGATAACTGTTTGGGATGCTTAACACCTGCTCCCCAAGCTACAAGAGGGGTATCAGTGTTTGTAGGATGCCCATCTCCATGACTTCCTATCAGTATAAGTATAAAACAAATTATGACCATGTCAGAATTTTTCAATGCACAGTGACTGATAACCTAGAAGGTTATAATTGTAACAAAAGCAAAATGGCATCGGACAATAAGAAGCATGCAGAAGTAGCTAATGAAATTGTATGTTAAAAAACCAAATAAAACAAAAAGAGCAAGTAATGTATTTTCTTGATAAATAGCTTATGGATATTGATATGAAGACTTCCAATGCTTCAGCATTTCCTGATTGTTGTAGTCAGAATTATGATGCACATTTTTAAACTTCCAACGCTTCAGCTAAAGTTAATAACCTTCTTTAGCTGTTAATTAATATGAATTTGCTCTATTAAATACTTATTATAGTAGTATTATTTTTGAAAATAATGAAATTAAATCTATCCTTTAGATGTGATGATTTGCCACATTTTTGGAGGAAACTTAATGTTCTTAATAAAGAGAAATGCTATTTTTTCAATTAGCATACATGCTGAATGGTATATAAAACTAGGAAACAAGCCAAAAGTCAGTTTTTTATATTATAAAATTTTTATCGTCTAGGCGACTAGGTGACTAGGCACCCCAGTGTCGCCCAGAATTGCCTAGATGCCTTGAAAACTATGCTTTCTTTCATGCAATTTCCTGTTACTTCTGCACTGTTAGATGCACTATAACATCAGTTACATAATGTCCCCTCAACTATGGACATAGATCACAGAAACCATTGACAACTAAGATAGAAGTATAGCACGATTAAGAGCTATGCAGATCAAAGAATGAGGCTTGCATAAAAGGTTAAATTCAAAAACAGTCCAAAGTTGAACTTAGAAAAGATGCCAAAGTTTTTCAAACCTTTGTCACTCATTCCATGATCAGCTGTAAAAATATAAGCTGTTTGGTTGTCCTTGAAATAACCTTCTAAAAGATTATATACACCTTCTGCAATACGATCAACAACCCTTACATTATTTAGATAGATGGATGAATAGGGCCGATGTGCATGACCATTCGAATCACAACCAAGTAGGTGCAGAAATATAACCACATTATCCTGCATAAGTAACTGCTTCACTCTTGGATCACCCTCAGACCTATTTAGAAGTTCCTGGAGCTGATCAAAGGACCATTGATCCAAAAAAGATGCATCTGTATGGGGGAAAATCAATATGTAATGCATCAAAAATAATATCCATGGCATTTACAAAGATGACAGTCTCCTGATTCCTGAACCTGCATTTTTTTCTTTATCTTTAAGTGAAAAGTTTTGCTACTGGAAAATCAGTGTGATAGAAAGTATAAAATTCAACATAAAAGGGATGGCAAACAAAACAACCACTAAACATTAGACACCAGAATCGCCAAAGAAAACCATTCATTCCTTTCCCAACACTGACGAAATTTTACCCAATATTTTTTCCTTCACTAAAGCTATTCAATCCATAAATCATGCATGTACTATACAGAGTTCAAAATATCAATATAATATGCCTCGTATCAGGCATATTGTAGGTATGTCAGGGCCACTGATATGGGTATTATGAAGAGTTATAAGATTTTGACTTTTTATAATTGAAATGTAATTCAATACTCAAAAGAAAAATCTGTTACAAATAAGCCCAGAGAGAGGCTCGAGGTGCAGCCTCACTCTTTAAGAATAAATCAGCACTACATGAGATACAAGTAACCAATAGTGGAGAGATTATACACAATCACAAAGCTGCCCAGAACAGAGAATCCCTGTTAGCCCCTTGTTTTACAAGAGAATCAGCCATCTCATTAGCCGATCTTCTTACCCATTGAATCCTCACTATCATATTCCTTGTTTTGCAAGAGAATAAGATTTTGACTTTTTAAATAACTAATATATTATGTGACAGGTCTTTTGTCAAATTGTTAGACCAAAATATTAAAAAAAATAATAGTTTTGTTGAGCTGAAACTCTCAATACACAAAATTTACACATTGAGAGTATTGATACTTTGAACCATGGTATTATAATTGTAGAGATACAGCTAATTAATTTGTGGTCCCAGTTATTTGTTATTGTTTTGCTGTTAGTTATTATTGCTTCTTTATTGTTTCTTTCTTCCATATAGGCGAAAGGGGTATTCCTGTTTTCATATCTCTTTTTATTTGATTAATATAAAGAGCAGTCATTGGGGTGGCAGGACCACAAGATTCTACACCTTTTTTTTTTCTCACTCTCTCTATCCTCTCTCTTCTCCTTCTCTGCTTTCTCTCTCTTTTTTTTTTTTTTTGCTGTTTTTCTTACTAAAACAGGTCTGATTAGTGGTTACCACTGGTTATGGCCAAATTGGTATCAGAGCAGGTTTAGGATCAAGTAGGGTCCTCATGTGAACTTGATCCACCCAGCTACATGAGAATTCTCTAGGGCTGGAGTCTACAGCTTTCATCACCTGATTCTTGGATGTCATTGGAGACTACAGGAGGTGCCCAGGTGTGAGATATTGGAGATTGCCCAGTGACCAGGAGTCGGAGAAAACAGGTCAGTGTGAGGTTTAGGGTTTAAAAGTGGCGCTCAGGCTTTCTTGGGTAGATTTCCCATTATTATTGAGATCAACACCTATTAAAGTATTTTAGAATCCTCTAGAGGGAGAGATTATCAGTTTGACTTTCTCCAGGGCTGATTCTAGGATTTCCTCTGGAGAGTGATCAGCTACTGTTTTTCAACCAGCATTTCATCTGTTATTCCATTTCTTTAGTTTCCTGGAAAAGGTTTGTGGGCTGTTGCTGGAACCAAGGAGTCAGATTTGACCAAGGAGACAGTCAAGAGGAAGGGCTCAGAAGTGTTGGATGGGGGGTGCTTCTTACAGTTGGGGTTCCTGAGAAAAGGGCATTGAGAAGGAGGGCGGAGGTTTGGAAGATAAGAAATCTGACAAGGCTTTTCCAATCATCAGGGGAGAAAAAGGAGGTCCAGTGGAGATTGAGAGTTGAGCTACAAGATATATCAATGTTGGCAAGAGTTTAGGATTGCTCTTTTGGAACGGTGAGGAATTTGCTAAATGTGCATTTGAAGCTTTTGAAAGGAGTAAGAAGAAGGAGAGGCTAAAGAAACGCATAGTAGGAGGAGAGGCAAGAAATGAGGGTGGTGACGGTGAGGAAGAAGATTTTGGAGTAGAAGATTAAATGTTGGGGTGCCAGCATTTGGCAAAAGTTAGGATGGTGGCAGTCAGGAAGAAGGTTTGGATCAGGAGTTTCAATTCTGCTGGAAGATCTTTGGAGAATGTGTTTCTCTCCTCATTTTTCTTTCTTTTTTTTTTTTGTTGTATTTGGTTAGTGTTGCTCTGGGTGTTGTCTCAACACCTGCTGTCATCTATAATCAGTATTTTTTAATTATTTTAATGAAATTTTCTTCTTATCCTTCAAAAAAAGGTTTGTGAGCTATTGCTGAACAGCTCTTGAAGGGACTAATTTGTGTGAAAAGGAGTGGAATTGTGCAGTTTTCTCTTAGCTTGTGAATCAGTTGAGGTGTGTTCAGCATGGAGACAACTGGAAATGAATCAAAATCACATGGGGAAGGACTTGTGGGCAGTGTTTTAAAAGTACAAGGTGCAAAAAAGGCGCAGGGGTCAATTTGCGCCTAAGGCGCAATGCAAGGCGCACGCCTTTTTGAAGCAAGGTGCAAAAATACAAAAAAAAATGCTAAAAAATAAAAAAAAAATTGTCAGAAAATTCAAAAAATATTAAACATAATATAAATAAAAAATATTAACTTAAAATTTAAAATAATGTTTTAAAAAACCTATTATCTAAAATTAAAATACATAAACATAAGATGTAAAGCATATTCAAATGAGAATTTAAAAATAAAATCAAGCATATAAAACATTTTCAAGCATGTAAAACCTCTAATCTCTTTTTTCACTCAATTGCATTACTTCAAGTAGCTAATGTAGTGTAAAATATATTACTTCGCTCGCTCACTGAAGCTCCGAGAACCCCCAATTTAGTAATGTTGTCCATTCATTCATCCTAATAAAATGTCTTCTTAAAAAGCAATTAAAACTATAAAATCATTATTTTTTGTGTGAAAACTAAGAATTTAAGACCTAACGTGGACTTGTTTGGGTTGCCTCGAGGAGCGTGGCACGGGGGTTCAGGGGTGTAGCCCCCAACCCAGCCGCTATGTTCAAAAAAAGCAAAAAAGCGTCAAATTTTCAAAAGGTGCATGCCTAGGTGCACCAGGCGTGCGCCTTTTGAAAGGGTTGTGCCTAGGCCTAAGTGAGGCGCGTACCCTAAAATGCGCCTCGCCTGTGCGCCTAGGCGTGCCTTTTAAATCATTGCTTGTGGGGGCTGGAAATGTTGTAGACAGCAATTATTTTCAGATTACCACAATAAAATTTGATGGAACAAATTATTTGAAGTGGGCCCAATCAGTCATCATGGCTGTTGGAGGAAGAGGAAAGCTAGGATGTGTGACAGGAGACACTAAAAAACCAGCAAAGGAAGATCCATCACATGGTAAGTGGGTTCAAGAAAACTATCTTGTTATGACTTGGTTGTCCAATTCTATGCAGCCTCATATTAGGGCAAAAATAGCTAAGGAGATTTGGGATAATAGTGAGGAAACTTACTCTAATCTCCTTAATGTTGTTAGAGCCTATGAGTTGAAACGTGAGATGAACAATCTTAAACAGGGGGAGAAACTAGTATCAGTCTACTTCTCCACCCTAAAATCATTATGGCATGAGATTGATCACTTGGAGACAATTGAGAAGGAGAACCAAAAGGATGCAACAACATATAGGAAATTAATTGCATCTCTACAGCTAATCATGAATGTATTATACAAAGTTCAAAGTATCAATATGATATGCCCTGTATCGGGCGTATTGTAGGTATCTTAGGGCCATTGATATGGGTATTATAAAGAGTAATAAGATTTTGACTTGTTAAAACACTAATATATTATGTGACAAGTCTCTTGTCAAATTGTTAGACCAAAATATTAAAAAAAAAATATTGTTCTGTTGAGCTGAAACCCTCAATACACAAAATTTGCATATCAAGGGTATTGATACCTTGAACTAGGGCTGTTCACAGGTTGATTCAATTCGGTTTTACTTAATATTATCAATCGAACCGAAAAAGTCGGGCTATCTTTAAGAGCAACCGAAAATTATCAACAACTAAAGAAAATCGATTTCCTTTTTCATTTTACCTGAAATCGGTTTAATCGGTTTTAATTAAAGCAAACCGTAATTAATGTTTATTTGAAAAGGTCAATTGTTGATTGGCCCAACCTTTAACGGCTATGCCTACAATTATTACCAGCCAATAGCTATGCGGGCTATACCTACATCTGCATGTCAGTCAGTCATGTCAAAAGTCTGTCAAAATAGGTATATTAATATTTTTCTAAAATTTTTCTTTTACTTTGTAAAACATGTTGTCCCTTGCCAGATTTACTAACGTGTCAATATAGGCAAATGGATTGGACATGGAATGTAGTGGCTGTCAAACTAAGAAAAGACCAAAATCATTATGTTTTTTTTAACATTTTACATATACATGAAAGCTTTTCCATCGGTTCGGATCGATTTGAAGTCGGATTATACAAGGTCAAAAACCGCAGCTGAACCGAATTGTCGGGTTCAACCATTTTTTAAACTAAAACAGACCAACTGCGTTTTAGAACTGACCATGTTAGGTCGAGTTGGTTCAGTTTGGTTGGTTTGGTCGGTTTACAATATATTATGAACAGCCCCACCTTGAACCATGGTATTATAATCACAAGTAGAACTTGATCAAGTAGAATTGGTGAGAAATTTTTTTACTCTTATCAATCGTTGGCACCTAGAGTGAAGATCTTGCTCACACAAGTCCCATTGTTGACCAACTTATTGACAAATGGCCTTGCCAAGGATAGAGTTGGGAGGAGCAAGTTGCATCTGGGCCTGGAGTCTAGGTTTTAAAGACTAATGGAATTTTCTCCCCTTATGTTTGTTCACATCCCTCTTTTCTGGAGGTGGGGTCTCTTCCTCTTTGCTTATAAGGTGTTGTAAAAGGTTATTCCAACACTCCTACCTCCCAAAAAAGGCAAAAAAAAACTAATGTGGAAGCTCATAAAAATAGGATATTTAATACCTGTAAATAGCTTCAAAGGAAACAAGACACAAGGTTATATCCTCAGTCCTCACACACACATCGTATGTCTTGAATATGGAGAATTGCCGAACTAGTTGTGCATCCAAAATAAGAGAATCTTTAAAATCTAGGGCTACTTAACTTTCTCACCTTGGCATCAACTGTTCCTTTCTGAGGACATCCAACATCTCTTTCGGAGTTGGCAGCTAGTGGTCTTTCAATATTAGGGGCAAAATCATGTGGATATGCTCATTGCATGCTGCAATGAGAGATTTTATAGGAAAGAAATCCAAATTTTTCCATACAGCATAACTCATGAGGATGTAGCATGAGTGGTTACCTTTAGAGTCATCTATTAGGATGGGTTGGAAGCTTCCAGAGGCATCTCAATCAGTCTTTTGATGAGAGACTAGAGTATCATAGAATTCTCTAACACAATTTGGACAGTGGCTGATTTTCAAGAGGCATTTCTTATTGCTGTTAAAAACTTGACTTTGACAGGTGCTCCACAAGAAAACTGAAGGCATCAAGAATTTGAGGTGTTTTTAAAGACAGTAAAGAAGTAATGCCTCTGTCAAATGTTGAAGAGAGGTGAGAGGATTTCTAGTTGCAATGTGTCTATACCAGGAATTAGCACTTAACACACATCCCAAGACCCAAGACCCATATAGCTGGGACCAACATTGGGTAATGGCCTTTTAAGATATAGCTCCAGAAATAGAAAACAAAAGTAAGTTAATTAAGATGGTCTGGGCATATGGAGAGTTGACACACCCAAAACAATAGTAAGAAGTGACTTAATTCAACTAGATGGTTCTAGAAAACTCCTCCTACACCCAAATATAGTTGGGATAAGGCTTAGTTGAATTGAGAGGAATGGAGTTGCTAGCTCATTTAGGTCCTTGGGGTTTGGCAATTTGGTGATGGCTGAGATTCATTCCCTCCTACATGGGCTTCAATCACCCTTCTCACTACAGTAGCACTTGAGAGGCTTATTATACTAGAGAACCCAGATTGACAGTGATTGGATAGGTGTGGAGTTTGGTTTGTTATTTTTGAGCATAGCCTCTTTTTTTTTCTTTTTGATAGGAGAGCACCTCAACCAGACCAGGTGATCCGAACTATACCATAGAACTAACAGGTATGCAACTTGGGCTGGGTTAGTTAAGCATTGTTAAATCTTGAATAAGACCAAGCTCGATGTAGTTGAAATTCTTCAAATTGGACAACTTCAGTATAGAGTGAGTGTTCAGGGACAGCAATTAAGCAATACCCTTGCTGTTTTCAAGACTCCAATAGAGCAGAATTGCTTGCACTGTTACAAGGGTTAAGGCTGTGCAACCAACCAAAGAAAGGGTTAAGACTTGGGTAAGCTACTGAATTTTAGAAATTTGATTATAGAAGGGGACTCAAGGACACAATAGTGGGCTGGTTAAGAAACAACAAGCAACCATCCTGGCATCATAGAAATGACAATGAAGGAAACTCTGCACCTATCATTGGAGCTGGATGCCACTTTCACTTGGGTACAGAGATCTGCCAAAAGATTGGCACATTCAATAGCAAAACAAGGGGCAAGCAGAACATACTTGTTTCTGGGAAGGGCACCACTATCATGTAAAGAAAGAGTTTGGCTAGATTATCTAGGCCAATATGATTGATTGATTGTACACTACATTGTACAATAAAATTTGGTATAGTTTACAATAAAAAAAATGCACCCATAGAAGTAGAACCCAGTCATACCAACTTGACTAGGCTGGCCCAAATACCAAGGCACAAGAGACTACTACTGTGCATAAATTTTAGCAGATTTCAGATCAGAGAGGCAAGATCCTTGGCACTAGTAAACACCTTTTATGTTGAGTGTGGAGATTCACCATTCAAACAAATAATAATTTTTTATTGGTATTAAAGAACTTACAAGTTGCAAGTTGAAGGGGCTAGAAAAGCTAGGAATAGAGCAAAATGGCCATGGGTTGAAGTAATAAGAAATGATTTAAAATGATCATAATTTAACAATGGATATGGCATTAAGCAGAATGAAATGGCAAAACAGGATTCATGTAGTCAACCCCATATAGTTGGGATAGGGCTTGGATGATGATGGTGATGGTGATGATTCAAGAACTTATGATATTGCTAGAGAGAGGCCGAGAGGGCTTAAAAGGGAGAGAGAGAGAGAGAGAGAGAGATTTGGTTTTATGTAATAAAAAAATAATCATTAAAAGAAAAATGAAGGAGATACAACAGGTGATAAGAAATAACCTACAAACAAAGCCAAAAAAAACACCCACATCTAAAGTCCTCTCAAGACAACAATTCCACCCAACAAAGAAAATAAAGTCCATAAAGGAAACAAATAACAACCCCAAAGCACTCAAACCCCTACTAAAGCCCTGGTCCAAGCCAACACCAACGGCTATAATCAGAACACAAACCCCTATAATACCTCGGCTACTAATAAAAAAACTCCAGAGAGAACCCCCAAAAAACATCAAAACATGCATCACACAGCACCCCCACCCCCCTTTACATCCTCGAACCCCCTCAATTCCTCCAAAAGATTCATTTTCTCGCCCCACCACCTGAACTTATTTGCTGGACTCCTCACCAGTGGATTTAGCCTCCTTAAACCTCTCATTTTCTTCCAATTCCATAAACACTCTTTTGGCAATTCCTCTCACCTCTCCTTGAAGGAGAGAGATTTGTACTGAGGTTCTATTATGCAGATTGGTTCTTTCAAATCTCCAAAAGGTTAGGTCTATATCCAGTTCACGCCTCCTAAGACCCCAGATAGCTGGAACCAACATAAGGTAATAGCCTTTTTTGGCCATATATGTGCACTGGGAGCCCATTGCTACCTTTGGGCTTGGTCAGCCCTATATTCTTTTCTTTAGAGCCTAGGGGCTTTTGCATCATCATTTTCTTCATATAGCATTGCAATATTTACAAACATATAGATGGGAAAGTGAGCAGCCCTAGATTCCTTTTTTTAGAACCTATGGTGTATCTTCCTAGTTGATTCTAGGTCAAAGTAGAGAAGAGGAAAGAAGAAAGAAAAGAGAAAGAAGAAGAAGAAGGAGAGAAGAAGAGTGTTCGGCCAGACTAGATGAGAGTATGAAAAATCACTCTCCTAGCCGACCCACTTGAATTTTATTCATAAAACTTAGAGTTACAAGAAAGACAATTTTGTCCCTCATAGAAGATGGGACACATAACTTAAACTCAGATACAATAGACCTTTCACTTTCAAGAAGATACACCAGAATGACCAAAATACCCCTGACTCGAGCATTCTAACACTCCCCCTCAAGCTGGAGAGTATATATCATATAGTCCCAGCTTGTTACAAATGTAATCTATTCTTCCCCGAGACAATCCTTTTGTGAAGAGATCTGCCCACTGATTTCCTGAGCTCACATGAGATGTAGTTATTACCCCACTTATCACTTTCTCTCTCACAAAGTAACAATCCACCTCAATATGTTTAGTTCTTTCATGGAAGACGGGATTGGATGAGATGTGAACAGTAGCTTGGTTATCACAATATAGTTTCATGGGTTTGTTAATTGAGAAACCCATCTCATGTAGTAAGTTCTTCAGCCATACTAGTTCACATGTGGTATGGGCCATAGCCCTGTACTCTGCTTCTACACTACTTCTTGCCACCACTGTTTGCTTCTTGCTCTTCCAAGTTACAAGATTGCCACCCAGGAAAGTACAATACCCTGTGGTTGACCTCTTGTCTGATATAGAGCCAGCCCAATCAGCATCTGTGTACCCTACTATCTCAAGAGTTCCTCCCTTTTGGTATAACAAACCACGACCTGGAGCACCCTTTAGGTACCTAACAATTCTCAGAACAGCTTCCCAGTGAGGAACCCGGGGATGTTGCATAAACTGACTCACCACACTCACAACAAATGATATATCTAGTCGGGTAATGGTCAGGTAGTTCAACTTTCCCACCAACCTTCTGTATCTTCCAGGATCATCAAACTCTTCACCTGCATCCACACTTAACTTGGCATTGAGTTCCATAGGAGTCTCTGCTGGTTTAGCACCTAACAACCCTGTTTCTTCAAGTAGATCAAGAACATATTTTCTCTGACATAGGTTGATCCCCTGTTTTGACCTCGCAACCTCTATTCCTAGGAAATACTTTAGCTTCCCCAGATCTTTCGTATTGAAGTGGTCCTGTAAGAATTTTTTCAGCCTGTCAATTCCATTGTTGTCACTTCCAGTTATGACAATATCATCCACATACACGACTAGCAAGATTTTCCCATCCTTTGAGTTATAGCTGAACACAGAATGATCAACCTGACATTGTTTCATCCCAAAGGCCTTCACCACTTCACTAAACCTGCCAAACCATGCACGTGGAGATTGTTTCAGTCCATAGATTGCCTTTTTGAGCCTGCACACCTTACCAGCCTCCACCTGAGCAACAAACCCTGGTGGTTGCTCCATATACACCTCCTCAACAAGATCACCATGTAGGAAGGCATTTTTTATGTCAAGTTGTACAAGAGGCCAATCATACATAGCAGCTAATGAGATCAACACCCGAACTGAAAAGTCACGTGAGCTCGCGGGTGCTTACAAATGAGCCAAAGCAAAAGCCCATCTGGGCTGCTAATGGTATTCTTAAAGGCCCAAACAGGCCAGCGGGCCCGACCTAGTTTGTTTATAAGGCGCGTGAGCCACTTAAGAAACACGTGACTGAGGTTTCGACTATGATAGACATCGGTTTCAGTCTATCATCGTCCCCAGCCGCGAGCTAAAAGGGGGAATGCGCACAGCGTCGGAAACCAGGAAAGAAGAGGGCGTTACAATGGGTCTCCCGACGCAGCTTGAAGGAGCTTAGCCCCATGCGAGGCTTCTCAGAGAGGCCGGAGCTAAGTTTCACTAGGGGAAGAACTGAAGAGAAGAAAGAGAAGTTTGAAGGGTGGGTGCAGTGTGGTGAAGACGATGGTGAACCGGAGGACCTTTCTGTCGATGGCTCTAGCGTGGGCAGTGTAAACGATGAAGGCAGCTGTGCTGGAGGTGATATGGAAGGGTGGAATATTGCAAGATTATTCCAGGGTGAAGACTGCAATCGGATTATCTCATTCCCAAGACCACAGAGTGCGCAAGGTTTTTCAGAAGGGGAAAACCAGGAGAACCGGAAGCAGAGCAGGAATATGCTATCTAGGGGTGACCCAGGGGTAGAGTGGAAAGATCACCAGGTTGACCAAAGGACAGAAGTACTTCCCAACCAACTCAGGAAGACAATTGGTTACCAACCTTCGAAACAAGAGAAGGAGGCCGGGAACAGTCCTATTCTAGCTTGTCCTTCAGTCCTAGGTAACCATGTAATTTCGGTTTGTGATACTAATGTGTCTCCTGTGTCTTTGGTTCTAGATTCCGTTCCTGTACCATGTCCTGTAGCCCATGAATATGCAGCCGAGCTAGTAGGCGGGCTCTCTGAGGAGGGGGAGAGGGGAAGGAAGGATTGTGGGAAGGTGCGGGAAGAAAGGTGTAGAAATGGACAAGTGTGGGAAATCATTGAAAGAGTGTTTAAGGATGTGAAAGGGCAGCTGATATGGAGGAGGGAAGGGGAGGAAGGAAGAGAGGAGGGGTTAATGGAGAGGAGGGACAGGAATGAGGGTAGAGATGGAGAGGGTTATGGGGAGAAAGCAAGGAAGGAGGGAGGTAACAGTAAGGGGAGGAAGGTTGGAGAGGAAATAACTGAGGTGGGACTAGAAGAGAGGAAGGAAAGGCAGGTGGACAGAAATGAAGGGGATTCTGTAGGAAGGGTAGGGGTGGTGGAATCGGTGAGAGAAGACACGATAGCAGAATTTGTAGGGAAGTTGGACTGTAGGCTGGAGGATTTGGACGAGTTGAAAGAAAGCTTACAGAAGAGGAAGATGCAGATCATAACAAAGAAGAGGAGGTTGAGTGAAGTAGAGAGACTAAAGAGAGATGTAGACGGAGACCAGAAGCTCGAGGTAAAAGGAGATAGAAGGAAAGGGGGAAAGTAGTGGGTAGGTGGCAAGGGGTTTGTAAAAGAAGCGGAATGAAGATTCTTAGTTGGAATGTGAGGGGAATTGGGAGTGCGAAGAAGAGAGCAACAATAAAAGAGGTAATAAGACGGTATGACCCAGACATTGTGCTGTTGCAAGAGTCTAAGAGAATGGAGTTTAGTGACAAATGGGCAAGGAGTGTATGAAAAGCCAGGGGGATTAGCTGGGTGGCGGCTCCATCGTGGGGTGCTTCCGGGGGGATTGTAACAATGTGGAAGAGGGATGTGGTTGAAGGGATGGAGGAGTTGATCGGAAAGTACTCGGTTTCCATGAAGTTTAAGCAGCAAGAGGATGATTATATGTGGGTGCTCACAAATGTTTACGGACTGAATGATTACAGAGAGAGAAAGGAGCTATGGGAGGAACTGGCTGATGTTAGAGGTTTGTGGGATGGGCCTTGCTGCATGGGTGGGGACTTCAATGTGATAAGGTTCTCAGAAGAGTCCAATAAGATTAACCAGAGGGTGACAAAAAGCATGAGGAAGTTTAACAGTTTTGAGGATGCCTTTGAGCTTAAAGAGATTCCCCTAGCGCATAAGGCATTTACATGGTCAAATCTCCAATCTAGACCCATTTGCTCTAAGTTGGATAGATTCTTGTTCTCTTTGGATTGGGAAGAACATTGGGGAACCTTGGATGCTAGAGCTCTCCCAAGGGTGACCTCGGATCACTGGCCCATAGTGTTATGCAAGGAGGAAAGAAGGTGTGGAGGTCCTACCCCCTTTAGATTTGAAAATATGTGGTTACTGCATCCAGGGTTTACTAACAAAGTGAGGGAATGGTGGCATGAGTGTAACCCGTCAGTGGAGTGGGAGGGGATAAAATTCCATAAGAAACTACAATTCTTGAAAGCAAGAATTAAGGAGTGGAACTTGATGGAGTTCGGGAGGACAGAAGAAAGAAAGGGAGACTTGATGAAGAAGATTGAAAGCCTTGACTTTAAAGAGGAAAGGGAAGAATTTGGAGAGGAAGACAATGACCTCAGGAGAGAATTGAGAAGACAGTTAGAGGATTGCCTGCACAAGGAGGAAATTAGCTGGAGGCAAAAATCTCGGTGTAAATGGCTGCAAGAGGGAGATAGAAACACTAGGTATTTCCACTCTCTAGCAGATGGCAGGAGAAGGAAAAACTTTATCTCCAAATTGGTAGTAGATGGAGTTGAGTTAGTACAACAAGAGGAGATTGCCAGGGCCTGTGTGGAGCATTTCAAATCTATTCTAAGAAGGCCTGTGAGTAGAAGGGTGTGGGTAGAAGGGTGTGGGTAGAAGTTTTGGATTGGCCAGATGTAGGGGTGGAAAACAGGAGAAGGATGGAAAGAAGCTTTAATATAGAAGAGATCAAGGAGGCTGTGTTTTCTATGGATAGAACAAAAGCTCCAGGGCCGGATGGGTTTACAATGGCTTTTTATCAGGATTGTTGGGATATTTTGAAAGATGATCTCTTGCGGGTGTTTGAGGAGTTTTTCAGGAGAGGAATTGTCAATCCGGGTGTGAACTCTACATTTATAGCCTTAATTCCCAAAAAGAAAGATACATCCCACCCGAAGGATTTTAGGCCAATAAGCTTGGTGAATAGCTTGTACAAGATCATTGCAAAAGTGTTGTCTTTGAGGCTGAAGAAGGTAATGCCGGATATCATTGAACACTATCAAGGAGCTTTTGTGAGTGGAAGACAAATTACAGACCAGATTTTAACTGCTAATGAGAGTGTGGAGAACTTTAAGAGGGATAAGAAGAAGGGAGTGGTCTGTAAGTTGGACTTGGAAAAGGCTTATGACTTGGTGGACTGGGAGTTCTTGAGGAAAGTTTTAACCAAATTCGGGTTTGGGGCTAGATGGTGTAAGTGGATCATGGGCTGTGTCCGGAATTGTCATTATTCAGTGCTAGTGAACGGGGCAGTGGTAGATTTCTTTCCAGCCAGTAGGGGTATAAGACAAGGAGACCCCCTTTCTCCTTTCTTGTTCATTTTAATTGCGGAGGTTTTGGGGAAATTGATTCACATAGCAGATTCTAGGGGGCTCATTAGAGGCTGGAGGGTTGGGAGGATGGAAACCCCCCTCACACATTTACAGTTTGCTGATGACACAATTCTGTTTTGTGAAGGTGGTAATGTGAGGTTTATCAGGAATTTAAAGTCGGTGATACAACTGTTTGAGCAATTGTCCAATTTGAAGGTTAACCTTGGTAAAAGCTGTGTAGTGGGGGTGAATTTGGAGGAGGGAGAGATCAAGGAGAGTGCTGAAGTGCTGGGGTGTGAAGTCACGGGGTGGCCTCTGAACTATTTAGGATTACCATTAGGTGATAATCCCAAGAGAGAGAGCTTCTGAAACCCGGTGATGGAAGGGTTTGAAAAAAGATTGGTATCCTGGAAAAAGAGTTACCTCTCTCTTGGCGGGAGAATTACATTAATTAAGGCCACGCTTGCTAACTTACCCATCTTCTTCATGTCGGTGTTTAAAATCCCAGTGAAGATTGCTAACAGATTAGAGAAGTTAATGAGAGATTTCCTGTGGGAGCCGGGAGAAGAGAAGAGGGATCATAGAGTTAGCTGGGAAATAGTGTGCAGGAGTAAGTCGTGTGGTGGTTTAGGGCTTGGGAGTATTAGGAGAAGGAATATGACTCTGATGGGGAAGTGGCTGTGGAGGTTTCCTATGGAGAAGGAGAAGCTATGGGCTAGAATAGTGGCAAGTATTCATGGGCTGGAGCACAACGGATGGGATGCTGGAATCAGAGCTAGGATCACAAGCAACTCTCCTTGGAAAGCCATTCATGACCTGCTTCCAGTTTTCATTCCTAATATCAGGTATGACTTGAATTCCAGTAACTCCATAAAATTTTGGGAACAAACCTGGGTGGGGAGCGCCCCTCTAAAGGATCAGTTTCCATCTTCATACGCTCTTTCTGATTTGAAAAATGAGCCGATCTCGTCTTTCACCACCCTGTCCTCTTCCACTTCTGGGATTGAGTGGAACTTGGGTCTAAGAAGGGATTTGAGGGATTCAGACTTCAACTGTATTTCGAGCCTTCTTGCACTTCTTGATAACGTTGTCTTAGACCCCACTAGGGCGGATTCTAGAATTTGGACACCTAACCCCAATGGCATTTTCTATTGCGCTTCGTTCTTCAAAGTCTTAAGTCAGTCCACCAGTCCTACCCTGTCCCCTTTTCCTGTTGGTGAGGTTTGGTGCAGAGCTATACCTCCTAGGGTTGGTGGTTTTTGTTGGGAAGCCTATCTGGAAAGAATCAACATTGGTGATCTACTCCAAAAGAAGAGACCCAATACTTGCTTGTCACCTCAGTGGTGTGTTCTATGTAAAGCGGATGGGGAGACTGGTTTTCACCTACTGGTGTCTTGCCACTTTGCGAGGTTAATTTGGGATTGGGCTTCCTCCTTATTTGGATGTAGTTGGAATCCCCCATCAGACTTGCAAGGCCTTTTCTCCCCTACCTTTTTCAGGTGGCAGATAAAAAGGGGAAGGATAATGTGGAAAGGACTAAGGGCTACAGTATGTTGGACATTGTGGGAGGAAAGAAACTCCAGGATATTCTCAGAAACCCAAAGAGGAGCAGCAGATCTGAGGGCTATCATACATATTAGGGTGGTACAGTGGCTGAAATATTTGGCACTATTCACAGATTACACTGTAAATGACATGTTGAGGAAGTGGGGTGAAATTGTAAACTGCACACAGACCAAGTCAGTAATGAATGTGGCTTGGACTCCCCCACCTAGTAGATTCTTGAAATTAAACGTTGATGGATGCAGTAGGGGAAACCCGGGACAATCAGGGATCGGGGGTGTTTTTAGAGATGAAAATGGGGTCATCTCTGCTATGTTCTCAGGCCCAATTGGAATGGGTGACTCCCTTAGAGCTGAGATATGTGCAGTTATGGAAGGAGCCCGGAAAGCTAAGGAATTGAACATCAAGAAACTTATAATTGAAGGGGATTCAGAGGTGGTGATAGGGTGGCTGACCAAAGAACAAAATGATCTTTGGAAGTATAACAATGAGAAGAGGAAATTCAAATGGCTGGTGCGGGAGATGGAAATTAAGACATGTTGGATTAAGAGATCAGCTAATTCCTTATCTGACGGTTTAGCAAAACAAGGGGCAGAAAGGGATTCCTTGTTTTGGGCTAAGTTGTAATGTTAGTGTCCTTGTATCTTTGTATCTTCTTCTTTCCTTTCTTGAAGTTCTTGGTGACTCTTGGAAGATAAGTGTGTTTGTCTTCCACTTGTAAATTTTCTATTGATGAATTAATGAAAGTGTTATTGATCAAAAAAAAAAAAAAGAGAATGTCTCCATATAGTCCACACCATATAACTGAGAATAGCCCTTGGCCACTAACCGTGCCTTCAATCGTTCCACACTGCCATCAGGAAGATGCTTCACTGTATAGACCCATTTACACCCAACAGTGTGCTTACCAGGAGGAAGGGTGGTGAGTTCCCACGTGTGATTATGTTGTAGAGCAGAGAGTTCTTCTTCCATGGCTTGCCGTCACCCTGGGCTTCCTGTACAGTCTTAGGAATGGGAACCGATGAGAGTAATGATATAAACTTGCAATGAGAAGTAGAAAGGTGAGCAGTGGAAACATAGTCTGAAATGGGATGAGAAGTACAAGTACGTTTACCTTTTCGCAAAGCAATAGGGAGATCAAGATATGAGGGAGAAGGAGCAGTAGCAGGATCTGTCGACAGGTGCTGAAGTGGAGGAGGGGCCGAAGCACTTCTGCGGGTATACACTTGAGTAATTGGCGGCCTCTCTGTAGGAACAGGCATATGATGTGCATCTGCAGTAGGAATGGGAGCTACGGGAAGAGGGTCCACAACCAGTACAGGAAGAGGAACTACAGAAGGAGAAGAAGAGACCCCGACATCTGAGAAAAAAGGAATGGATTCAAAGAAGGTGACATCAGAGCACACAAACGATTTATGAAATTTTGGGTTATAACACTTATACCCTTTCTGAGTCCTCGAGTAGCCAAGAAACATACACTTCGTAGCTCGAGCATCTAGCTTGTCTACTCCAGGCCCCAAGTGTTGAACAAAACAAACACAGCCAAAGACTCTTGGGGTGAGAGGAAATGGAGACAAAATGGGAAACAACACGGAGAAAGGGGATTGACTTCCAAGGATTGACATGGGCATCCGATTTATCAAAAAACAGGATGTAAGAACAACATCACTCCAAATATGCTTTGGGACATGCATATTGATCATCAAGGACCGAGCAGTTTCAAGAAGATGTCTATTTTTCCGTTCAACTACACCGTTTTGTTGCGGGGTGTAGGCACAAGAAGTTTGATGAATTATTCCATGATGTTCTAGGTATTGCTGAAATGGTGAGGAGATGTATTCTTTGGCATTATCGGAGCGAAGTATTTTCATATGAACACCAAATTGAGTGCGTATTTCAGCATGAAATTTCTGAAAAATAGAGAACAATTCACTACGGTCTTTCATAAGATAGATCCATGTCATCATTGAAAAGTCATCAACAAAGATTACAAAATACTTAAACCCATTTTATGACACCACTTTAACTGGACCCCATACATCAGAATGAACTAAAGCAAAAGGACTTGAGACACGACTATCAATTCTTGGACTAAATGAGACTCAATGATGTTTTCCCAACTGACATGACTCACAATCTAATGATGAAAGATGACTCAAGGAAGGAACTAGCAGCTTCAAAGCCCTGAGAGAGGGATGACCAAGTCTGTAGTGCCATTGGAGAGGAGTAAGAGACGACTGAAAAGCCACTGGGGGGCCACCACCATCAAGGTAATACAAACCACCTACTTCATGCCCTCCACCAATCTTCTTCCCCGTCTTGAGATCCTGAAACACACAAGAAGAATGATAGAAGATTACAGAACAATTAAGAGACTTGGTTAATCTGCTAACAGACATAAGGTTAAAAGGGAACTTAGGAACATATAAAACAGATGTTAAAGACAAGGAGGAGAGATCAACATCACCAACACCACAAATAAGAGATGTAGAACCATTAGCAAGTGTAACTGTCTGAGATGTGGAGGAGCGAGAAAGGGAAGAAAATACATCAAGAGTCCCAGACATATGGTCCGAGGCTCCGGAATCAATGATCCATGGTGTGGCTTTGGAAGCTAAACAAGTCATACCTGAATGGGCAAGTGTAGTTGTGTTCTGCTGAGATGTTTGAAGGAACTGCTCATATATTGCCCGTGGTACACTCACCATTTCCTGCCCGGAAGCACAAGCGGGTGTGGAGGGGGTTGGGCAGTTTGCTGGCTTTCAGTAATTGTGCTACTACACTTAGATGTAGCATGGTTAGCCCAAGTGTTGGGTGGACCACGCAAATCATAGCAGAAATTAACTGTGTGCCCCTCTAAGCCACAATGTGTACATTTTCTCTAGCATTACTCCTTCCTTTTCCACGGCCTCCCCCTGACTCTCGGCCTCTAGTCCGGCCACTAGCCCGGTTAAACATGTGTCCACCACGGTTGCTTGGAGGGCCACTGCTGCCACCACCACTTCTACTTCCACGGACACTCCCTTTAGTCACTACCAAACCAGATCTATCAGAGAAGGAAGAATGTTCCACCGGCTCAATGGATGTCCTCTTAAGACGGGCAAAAACTTCTTCAAGTGAGGGGAGAGCTGATCCCCCCAATATCTCTGCTCTGACAGGCTCATACTCAGCCTTCAAGCCCACAAGAAACCTAGTCACGTTGCTGTTGTTGGATCTGGACATCTGATATTAGAGGGTGATACACATTTAGCTCATTGCGGACGTTCCTCAAACTTGCATAATACTCTTCTAAGCTTTGACTTCCTTGCTTCAAATTGAAGTACTCTTGGTATAACTGATATACCCTAGTTGTGTTGTCTTGTCCAGAGTACAACTTTTTAGCATGATCCCAGATCTCTCTGGTTGTATCTAGGAACATGAAGTTCACACTAATCTTTGGTTCCAAGCTGTTCCAAAGCCATGTCATTATTTGTGCATCATCTTGTTCCCAATCACTGAACCCAGGGGAATCAGAGGGAGGTTTCTCCTCCCTCACATGTTTTACTTTCCTCTTGGCCTTCAAAAACACCTCCACAGATTTTTCCCATGGTACATAGTTCTCACCATTCAACTTGATGGATGTCATTTGAACACTTAGATAATCTGGAGAAAGCATGATGCCGGTTTTGTTGTCATTCCCATCTACAAATGAAGCCATCTCAATTATTTCACCTTTGAATATACACCACAATCTCACACTCTTCACAAGACTTATCTCACTTATGATACCACCAACTCCACCTTCTTCAACTGCACATTACACACTACACTCTAAAGCTGAAATCATTCAGTCAACACATCAAACACTTGGACTGCACACCGCAAAACCATTTACCATCAACACACCACGGCTGAAATTACTCAATCATTTCATCGAACACTTGTTCTTCATACTGCAGAACTAATTACACACAAGGTCTAGGGGTTCACTTTTAAGCATTTAGAATCATAGATATGTCAGCCACCACAACACAACCATCATCACACCACTGCTGTCGTGGACATCAGCAGTCTACTACTCTTCTTTCAGCACACATGCGAGCAAGAAAACAAAGGAACATGACTGATATGTGTATCAATTTCACCCAGCACCACAACAACTAACTTTTGAAGCACAAAAATTAGCATTCACAGTCCATTTCTGAACACACGACAGCAGTGTCCATACCTGTATATGTCCAACCCTCTTCGTACACTGAATAGAGGGTCTAGTATACCACTTCAACGACCACCACAGCACCGGCTAGAGGCATTCTCACCTCCAGGCCCTCAAAACGGCAACTCCTTTTCAGCCCTTTATCGAGTCTTCAATCAGGTCAGCTGTAGGATGATGAAATCTACTGTGAAGCTGGCGGCGAACCCAGGAAGAAGATAGCAGCAAGAAAACACGAGACCTTATTGCTCTGATACCATGTGAATAAACCCTAGTTGATTCTAGGTCAAAGTAGAGAAGAAGAAAGAAGAAAGAAAAGAGAAAGAAGAAGAAGAAGGAGAGAAGAAGAGTGTTCGGCTAGACTAGAAGAGAGAATATGAAAAATCACTCTCCTAGCCGACCCACTTGAATTTTATTCATAAAACTTAGAGTTACAAAAAAGACAATTTTGTCTCTCATAGAAGATGGGACACATAACTTAAACTCAGATACAATAGACCTTTCACTTTCAAGAAGATACACCAGAATGACCAAAATACCCTTGACTCGAGCATTCTAACACATCACACAACATCCCCACCCCCCTTTACATCCTCGAACCCCCTCAATTCCTCCAAAAGATTCATTTTCTCGCCCCACCACCTGAACTTATTTGCTGGACTCCTCACCAGTGGATTTAGCCTCCTTAAACCTCTCCTTTTCTTCCAATTCCATAAATACTCTTTTGGCAATTCCTCTCACCTCTCCTTGAAGGAGAGAGATTTGTACTGAGGTTCTATTATGCAGATTGGTTATTTCAAATCTCCAAAAGGTTAGGTCTATATCCAGTTCATGCCTCCTAAGACCCCAGATAGCTGGAACCAACATAAGGTAATAGCCTTTTTTGGCCATATATGTGCACTGGGAGCCCATTGCTACCTTTGGGCTTGGTCAGCCCTATATTCTTTTCTTTAGAGCCTAGGGGCTTTTGCATCATCATTTTCTTCATATAGAATTGCAATATTTACAAACATATAGATGGGAAAGTGAGCAGCCCTAGATTCCTTTTTTTAGAACCTATGGGCTTTTGTATCTTCCTTCTCTTCTTATAGCTATACAATATTTGCAATCATATAGATAAGAAAAGGTAATAATAAATAAACCCAAATTCCAAATAAAAACAAAAGGCAAAAAACTAAATTTCACTGATACAAACCATGTTTTAGCAACATGACTTAAAATAAACAAGGAAAAAGATAAGGGAAACGGAAATATTTTGTGGCATAAAAAAAATACATGTAGATGTTGAAAACAACAAGGTGAAACAAAAGGGAAAGACTAAAAAACAACCATGGTCAATGAGATAAGGTACGACATTATCTATGACAAGCATCTTAGCTTTTCAGCTCTCACGAGACAGCTACTTGAGTTACTTTTCTAGTGCTCACGCAGTCAAGTTTAGAAAACAATTTATTGAAAATGTGTAAAAAAAAAAGAGTTTGCATTAAGATCTTGTAAGCCTAACCGGTTGCAAAGTCTTCATACTCGTGTGGATATGTATTCCAGCTGCTATGTGGCAAGGCACTGCAGAAGATTGGGACAATATCTGGACTACCAAAAGCAAATGTATAATGGCTCTGGTTAAATACAGAATCAAATTCAACTGGATTAGCTTTCCATCCTGCACATGCACAAGATATCTTTAGTGAATGGTCAAGTTAGATGTAATAAAAAATAACAATGTTTAGCATAAAATATTCAGAACAAAGCAATTGAAATTCTAATCATTAGCGTCCAGATTAGCATTGATGTTGTCTTTTACTGATGGGGGAAAGCTGTTTGTGATTGAAGCAGTCTCTGAAAAATAAGTGTGGATGATACAGGCTAAAAGTAAAGCCTGACCAAACTGACAATTTGGTGGCACACACTTCACGAAGTAGTTCAAGACATTATAGTAGTCCAAACAATGAAATAAATTCACTTCAAGTATTCATCTTTCGACCCATAAGTTCATCACACAAGGTGGATTATTGTGACAATAATATTGAAAAAAAAAAAAAAGTCCTGAACTGACATTGCCCAAATTTCTACCAAATTCCTATAATGAAACCACTTTAGGTGGTAAACTTCTGGTCTCAAATGCAATTTAAAAAAAATGAATAAAATTGCACTATTGTTGACACACCTTTGGTAACCGCGCTAGGATCCTCATAGAAGCCAGCAATAATTGCGACATGACCCGGCCTTGACTCTGTTGGAGGACGAGCATGGGATACTCCCCAACGACCTTGTCCTTTAATAACATTTCTTAGAAAAGGTGCTCTGAATTGTCCTTTCGAATCCGGCTCGAAGAATTTATCAGCACGTAAACCATCCGCTGCAAAAGCATTCGAAGCACATCACTACTTAACGATTATTAGAAAATAATAATGAACTGATAAAATCCAACAAGCACTTGAAATAACAAGTTCTTGACCAATTTAGCTTTAGCAAAAGGCCATGGCAAAGGTAGCAGAGTAAGAATGCAATTCCACATTTTGGACCTAAAGTAGTGTCAGCAACAAATCCTGATTCCTGAGACACGACTAATGAAGATACCAGCATCCTGGCTTACTAAAGTCCATCTAACAACCCAGGTTTAGCAAGCTAATTCTGTAAACAGGAAACGAGATTGGACTATATATTGCAATCCATTCTGATGTGTTATATGCAATTAATAACAAGAAGATGCAGATTCATTTCTGTTGTAATTCCACTTGGTTACGATAGGTTGGGACGAGCGGAACACGCATAGAAACGAGAACAAGAATAAGATAAGAAAAAACGAAAATTACTTCTGAGACAAATCCGCGAACAGATGCTTGAGTTAAATGGCACCTACCGACGAGGAGGACGAGGCGCTTGGCCGGGGCAGTGAATCTAGGGGGGACGGGATCCATGCCGTGGACGATTGGTGTCTTGAAGTAAATGTCGAAGATGCTGAGCATATAGACAGCGTGGAGTACAACGCCCAGAACCACGAGCCATCTCTCTCGACTCTTCAACCACCTCCGCCTGTTTGAAGCTGCTTTGCCTTCTTCGACATCTCTGCCTCCCAATATCCCATCTCTTGCACCCATGCTTTCGGCGCCTGTTTCCTTTGTGTTCTTCTCCTCACTGTTGGCGTCGACTCAGGTGCATGCATCCACGCCCTACGGAGAGGAGAGGAGAGATACCAGTCAGTCGATCACCGGTCCAAGCAAACAACGAGCTCCGATCTGTGGAAGCGTGATGTGGCTGAGCATCAGGGGTATTTTTGCCCATACATGGCATATGATGTATGTCATAATTACTAAAACACCCTTCATTACAAGGCAAATTACAGACTGCCAGCATGTACTTCCGACTATGAAGTCAAAGAGTTTCATGGAAAGATAGAAACCCTCAAGCTTGGCATTTGGCTGGTGTAAGGCAATCCACAGCTTTTGATTGTTATTGATCCAAAATCGCAGTGGTTTTTGAGAATGAAAGATTTGAATGTTCAGCATATAGGGCAAATGGTGCATAGTTCATAGTAAATATTTTGAAATATAATACATCTGATGAAGGAAGATTTGGCCCGACCTCGCAATCACTCCACGTGGCAAAAGCAAATAGCTCGGCACTTAAAACAGCGCACCCAGGGCGCAAGCACCAAAGGGAAGAAACCAGCAGTCCGAACTCCCTTCCAAGAGCTTGAATTCCCTACGAGGAGACCGACCTCCCTACGAGGAGCCCAAACTCTCCCTTAGGCCCCGAGCCACACAAGGCAGTGACCCGAACTAGCCCACCTCATGGCAGTTCGGGACACTCCCCTATCCGAACTCAAGACTTCACCTCGTTCGCCACTCCAGCACTTCGCCTCCGAGACGCCGAATTGAACAAACGTACCATACTTGACACCAAAGAGGTTTGTATCTAAGGGCGGCGCATCTGACTGACTTGTGATCTGACGCTTGACAGCCGCACTTCAACGGTCACCTACCAGCGCCACCTGCCACCGTCATCGCCAGTCGTAGAGACAGCTCCAACAAAAGGGAGCAGTGGCAGTTCTGACCAGCAGAGGGGATGACACCCGAACTGGCAAGAGACCAGAGGTAATCGTACCCGACCTGACAGAAGCTTAGGAGTGAGTGCACGAGGTGGCTATAAAAGGCTCCCTACCCCCAAGAACAAGGTATGCAAATTTTGTGCTATCTAGTTTTATCTTGCCTTTGAAGGGTTCTAACTTGAGCTTCGGAGCCTCCACACCGGGTTCCCCCCGGAGCTTCCTCACCTTCTCCGTTTCAGGTTCCCCGCAATTCCATTCAGAGGCAAGGTCATTAACAGCTAAGACCGGCCAGATTGCACACCATCAACATCCATATCTGCTCTAGATTTGCGCACCAATGGAATTGGAGATGATATAGGTGTATATGAATGAAATATTATCATTATTTGGTGTTAGATAGTTTCTCTCTCCTCCTATGTTTCTTTGATTGATGTTTATACTTCTATTTGCAGGGTGCAATTTATTTTGCTCATAGTTTAAGTCATTAATGAAGCTTTAACTTCTCTTTATCTAGGGTTTAATGAAATTGGAGTATGCACATCATGCGTGTTGTTTTCACTTATAAAAGGCAATAGGTTCTTATGCCACTTAATTGTTTTATATATGTAAACAGGACAATGGGACCTTTGCCATTGCCCAAGCACTGGAGGCTGATGGAGATGTGTCAACTGCATCTTTGATCCTTGCCAAAAAAAAAAAAAAACTTCATTACAAAATTAGGGCAGGTAACCACGCGTTTTTCCCTTCCTATTTTTTTCCTTGTTAATTTCTTGAACAGATAGCCGGGACCATTTACTTGGTGTAATGGTAAAATTTCAGGCTGGAAAGCATGACAATGTGGCTTTGAGTTTGAGAAAAAAGAATGTCAAAGGTTTAGGACTGTATCCAGTCTACCCCTGATAACTGGGACTAACACTGGGTAACAGCCTTCGAATTGATTCAATGAATATACTTGCATAACGATATGTCATGCTGTATAGGGTTCTTTGACAAATGCAAGAGACCATGTCTATAAGATGAGCGAAAGAGGTGGTGGACATTTTTGTCTAGACAACTTCACGTGTAGAAGATCCTTTTTCTGTGTAAATACATAATAATGAGATCAAACATCATCTGAGGTTAATTATTTTTTCTGTAGATTCTTCTCCCAGCAAGTGGTAAGAACTCCATTCTCTTGGTTCAAACTCATGAAATCTCTAAGCACATATTCCAAGAAGAAGAGGGTTGGGTGTTTTGGCAATGGGACTATAGCATAAATCCATCTTTGATACTGACTATCTTGTGGGAATTATGGTTTTTTTTTCACTTACATACAGATGAAAGAAAGAAAAGAACAATTCTGTTATGCCCATCTAATTGGACCCACTGTAGAATATGGTGCAGAATACAAGCTTCTGTGTTCACCACAATGGCCATAATGTTTTGGTGCAATTCAAGAACATAGACCATTGCTTTTGTGTATTTATGTATGTACACTTCCTTCTTTTACATGACCATCTGATCACGATCTCCTTAAGTACCATTTTTTGGGGGTAAGCAACAGGTGTCATGTATTTATACCTTCTCTTTGGTACATAAATAACCAAAATATACCATTTTATGATTTGGTAGATGAGCTCCAAAACCTGTTTCCTGTGGTTGCTATGAAGCAGCTTGCTTATGTACATACTTACATACTGGGTATGTTTTCTTGTGTATGAGAACGATATCTTCTTGTCCTTACCCATTTCCTTTTAAAACCTCTTTAGAACCTTCAACTTGTGATGTTCAGATAGCTGTGATGACATACAGTAAAATCCTCAAAGTTGTTGGTCACCAAAAAGAAAAACTTCAAAGTTGAAAACCAATCTGATTTACAAATCATTAAGCATCTTTAGGTGATTAGCATTTATTCCCAGTTTATAACTAGATATCTTGAGTGGCTAGGCTTTTTTTGGAGTTTATTTTACTGAATCTGATACTTGTCTTTTTGATATTGCTCAGGACTAAATGTAAACCAATTACCAATTTGCTTTGAAGTTTGAACCCCCCCCCCCCCTTCCTTGAGCTCAGGCCTAAATCCTTGAGGACTTAATGGAACATGCTATTCCCTGTCTTTTGTAACTCCCTTCCTTTGTTACTAAATGAAAAAAAAGAAAAAAAAATGCTTTGAACCAAACATTGTAAGAATGCAGGTTGACCTTGGACAGACGCCAATCACATAGAGGGCTAATTTATGGTGGATTTCCCCATGTCTGTTCAGGATTTGCTAGACAAAATCTTCAGGCCTTCATAACTCATATAGCTTATGGTGGACATGTAATGTGACTATGCCAATTAGTTGTCTTGTCTGGGAACTCAAGAAATCTCAGTTGATGACTGCCTTGTAGTTTGGTTGACTTGTCTCATCATCATCTAAGCCTTGTCCCAACTTTATGGGTTCAGATAGGTCTGGTTAATTTAAGTTGTTTCAAGCAAATTTCACTTGTAATGGAATCAAATCTCATGTGTTAGGCCTATCTTCAACCAAATACTTGAGAAGCCCCCCCCCCCACCCCTAACATATGATCATCATCATCATCTAATCCTTGTACCAACTATTAAGTGCTTGCTAATTTTTCTTGTCCATCTTTTCTTGCACTGCCAAGTCAGCTTCCAGATATGTACTCACTTTCTCAATTGCCTAAATAAAATCTGGGTCTTTCCGAGATCAATGCTGGAAGCCCTTCAATGCTTGTAGGGCCACAATCTGCCTCCCCAATTCAAGGCATATTGGTAGTTGGTACTTGGTACTTAATCCCTGCAGCCACCCTCTAGTGCATTTGGATGGAAAGAAACAACAGGATCTTGAACAGTAAAGCTTCTCATGCTCTTTAACTTTTTGTGTGTAGTATACTTTTATTGTTTGAAATTGCCTATACTTGTACAACAGTTCACTGTATAAGGGTTGTCTCCTCTTTTTTTGATCAGTTAATGCATAAATAAATAAAAATGCCTGTCCATCTGGTAGTAAGGGTTGTAGAACTATAGCTTGGTCTCTTTTACCAATGGGGTCTTCTTCGGGAAAGAGCTAACAAACTTGATAATTTTGTTCTAAATGATGGATTTGAGCATTTAATAGATGCAGCGGACATTTTGAAATATATATTGATGCAGGGTGCATCAAGTGTCTTTGAGCAGGGGATGATGAATAAAATAGGCCAGCTTGAAGAAGTGATACACTGCAACATAATAGTGAATGCAATCTTTGTATCTTTGATAAGACAATTTCTACACTTAGGTATTCCTAAGATGCTTCTGAGATTGGTCATAAAAACTAGATATTTTCAATTTTTCATTGCTCTTCTGTGTTACCTTAACATGACATTACATCATTTTTTAACAACTTTTAGACATTTTTCTTTGGGATAGGCTGATAGAATTCGATCTTCCATGAGGTTGAGTATATTGTTTTGAACAAGGTGTCATTTGGGTCCACTAGCATGTAACTAGTACATAACAAATTCACTTGTCAGCATCATTAGGAGGCATTACTGTGTTCTTTAGAAACAAATATCCATTAGGCTCAGTTTGGAAAGAGTACAAATACAAATTTGTAGAGTGCAAAACCTTGAATTTTGCATTATTTAGTATGTACTTGCATTGTACATATTTGTATTTGTATTCCTTCCAAACTGAGCCTTATAGGCAAATTATTTGTGCTTTTTTTAAAATAAAAAAGAATTGGAAGTTTAAGGTGATGTTTCTCCAACCAAATTGTAATACAACCTAGGGTATAGGTTGATTGGATCCATACCTGATGAATGATCTGGATTGGCCACAGGGTTCCTCCATGCAACAAAAATAGGTGGGTCTAGTGAACTTTCCTAATTGACACGATTTGGAAATCTTCCTCCCGTCTTATTGTCTTCTAGTGAAGATATTAAGGCCTATCTTGGTGATCCCTCTGTTAATGCCATTGGAGAATAGAACAGGAGTGCTATATTTGCGCCAATGAGTGACAAACAGGATGGGTCACTCATGGTTTACCTAATCAAAGTGTGCTCATTGGATAACTAGTTGTAGATTTGGAAGATTCAAAAGCATGCAAATTTTCAACCACCAAATGGTGGAGCATTTAGTCTACAACAAAATATTAAGAATTGCTAAAGAAGTAGAGGGCCTCGCAAAGATTTATCAGACTATAGGTGATTAGGTGTATTGAGAATATTCAAAGCCCCCTCCAGCCTCCAGGCCAGGGTAAAATAAGATAAGACCTCATAAAAAACTGGTAATCAGTTTGTCATCCATTGACCTCTCTTTCTTTCGGCTATGACTGTCCGGCAATTGTAATCAGATCAGATAACGTGATTATTATTGCACGGTAGGTAGCTGAAATATCATATTGGACTGTCGATCAGTTATATCTTTGTGGACCGTTGCTTGTCGCCATGGGAAGCTCTCGGAATTAACAAGTGGGCTTCGACCATAAATGCCAGAGATTAGTTTAGCCCAACCCTCCCAAAGACCCGGATAGCTCTGTGGGTCAGTTTTTTTTTTTTTCCTGGTGCAGAAAATTAGCTATCATTAATATCATGATCCACGGTAGCCAGCAAACCAGAAGGAAAGGCAGAGAGAAACCCAGAGCGTGGGCAGCAATAGTATGAGCTGATTGGGCAATTTTTTATGGGTAAAAGACTTAAAAGATACCCTGAGTCTTCATTAATTAACTTAAGAAGCATACCGTGAGTTTCTCAAAAGGACTTAGGGGCGTTTTTTTTTGGGATTTTGAGAGGGAGGAAAGTTGGTTAATGGGATTTTGGTTTCCATTGACCAAGAATCCCATGTTATTTTTTCATATTTATGTGGGAATCAGGAAAAGATTATTTTTTTGAGTATCACTTACCCATCTCCTAGGTGGGTAAATAATTTTTCCACCTAAGGGAAAAATTGTCAATACTTGAATGGAACAAAAATACCCCTTTTAATAATAGATTTTTATGGCTAAAATGGCCATTGCCTTGTTTACCTAGGAAATAAAAGAACATGGGTAAATGCACTTACTCAAGTAAGTATTTCCTAGGAAAAACATACCCAAGTAATTGCATTTACCTGGATAAATAACTTACTGAAAAGCGAATTGAACCTTAAAGATACCTTGTAGGTTTACCCCACTAAACTTAAACATACCCTCCATTAATGAAATGTTTATATCTAAATTCATTTAAATCCTATTTTTTAACAAATGAACCTTGTTGTTTGTTCACCTGCTTTATTATTTGAATTATATATAACAAGGATGGCCTTCACTATTTTATTTGGAAAACAAGCGTTACGCAGTGGTGCAAACCAATGCATATCCATTGTATTTTGTGGTATTAGTTGGAGGAATAGGCATGAAGTCGAGCTTTCTCATATCACAGTGGTGAAAAATGGTTATATTTTTCTCATATCACATCAGTGCAGTTAGGGGTGGTAACAAGTCGAGCTTTTCACAAGCTGCTCGAGTTCGGCTCGTGAAAAGCTCGGCTCGACTCGGTTTCAACCGAGCTCAAGCCCAAATCAGTGGCTCGATTAATAAATGTGTCGAGCTCGAGCCTATTAAAGCTCGACTCGTGAGGCTCGCAAACTGGCTTGAATATATATATATATATATATATATATATATATATATATATATATATAATAAAAATATTATAATTCTTAATTTTTTAAATTTAAAATAAAAAATTATATATAATTTTTATTTTTATAAAATATTTTTTTTCTCAAAATCGAGTTCAAGTTTATGAACTTTTGACTCGAGCCGAGCTCGAGCTCAAGGTTCTGGCTCGAACCGAATTCGAACTCGAGCCTTGTAGAATAGTCTCAAGCCGAGCTCGAGCCTGTACCATTCGGCTCGGCATGGCTCAAATCCACCCCTAAGTGCAGCTGCTCTTTAAACATTCCAGCTCATATGGGACCAAAACCTTTGAATTATTAAATCTAATTCTTTAAAAGATGCATCTGCTTCTCATTCCTTGATACTATATGGATCTGTCATTTCAAATCTTCTTTTTAGCTTTGTATTTGTATAGTCAATATCTACAGCTGTTAAAACATCCATCATTAGAATTTGTATAGACAAAATTCAACCTGAACTGGGTGGGGTTCATTAAGCAATCTCTAGATCCGTATTAAAGCCTCACTATCCATTCTTGCTAACGGTTGGAGGAGGAAAAAGTGATGTTCTGTGTTATATTCATTCATATTTGAATTTATAATCCTTTTGGTTCTTTTTGAAAATTTAAGAGAAAATAAAGGGTACAGGAGTCACAATATATTTTTAAGTCCATTTGAAAAATTCAAGATATATTTAAGTCAATTAATAAAAACTCAAGATATGTTTAAATCATCTGTGGGCGGTATTCTATTAAACTCGCACAGCAACAAACCCCACTTACAAATTAACACACAAAAACATGGTATGGTTACAGCATATGTCAAAATCATCAAAAAAATGGAGTTTCGGCATGTCAAAGTGTTTGAAAATTTAATTCTTTTACCCCTTCAATATATGATCAGTGCCGTTGTTTTATTCAATATGCACTGCGGATTGATACGAAAAGGTAATAGCTACCAGTACACAAGTATCACCGTCCATGCACTCTTGGGTTGAAGCTAGTGATTGATATAAGGTATCAATTAACCACCATCTCCAAGAACGACCTATATTGATTTAGAAATTAAGAGTATTTGGTATTAGGTTGGAATTAGAATTGTTTATTTTCTTTGTTTGTTTGGTTTATACAATTGAATTTTGATCAATCAAAACCCACATGTGAATTTTGATAAATTGTACGTATTTGATTGGTTAACATACTAGTTGATTGGTTACAAATTTTCGGAACCCTTCTATAGATATATATGTGACTCTTAAGGAGGGGTTGGTTAAAAAGAAATAGGGTTTGGAGGGTTTTTAAGCTACTTAACTTTTGTTTTATTGATTTGAAGGATATTTTCATTTCTAAAGGAGGAGCGTATTAGCCATCTATACTACTATTAAAAGTGTGAATGATAGTATGTAACTTTTGTTTGAGTAAAATACTCTAATCTTTTAATTTTGTCACATTTTTCATTCTATTTGAACAATTATTTTCCTCCTCATTCAAATCCTGCCCATTAAACCTTATATTTAAGGTATTAATGACCATTAACAGTCATTGAATCCTATTATTGGCTATAATAATTCTATTCTTGAATTTGGTCCCTATCCAATTGTGAGGGAACAACATGTAATCTAATTTACTACAATTATTTTCATTCAATCTCTTCTCATTAAGTTTTATATTTAGGTTATTAACTCTCATTCTTTCATCGAATCTATATTAGTTAACCATATTAAAGAAAACAAGTATGGTAAAGAACAATTGTTTGTATCGATGATAGAAATAAAATATAAATTTAAAAAATAAATTTATTTTCCTATTTGGTGATGAGTCAATAATTCAACCTTTTTGGGTCAAATGTGTCAACCCTAGATGTTATAATTTAATAATAATAAAAATTGAAAAAAAAATAAAAACACAAAAAAGATTATAAAAAATATAGAAAAACATTTAGACACATCTTTAATATTGCATATTCATCCCTTTCTTTTCAAATTGGACTAACACCTCCTCTATAGGATGATGTCATCGGACAAAGGCCTCCCCTCCATTGCCAATCTGAAGATTTGTTTACCCCTGATATCTCTGCGCGAGTGAAATTTTTTAAAACCCAAATTTGCCCCAACATTCCTTGCATTCGGAGTCTACACAGTGGTCGAAAAAGAAAATTGATCTCTCATTTTCGGTTTGTATCTCTCGAAGGAAAAATAAAAAACAAACAGCAAGGAAAACACTCAGATAGCAGTGACACAAAACAAAGTGCAGTTCAAGAACTCAAAATGTTTGTATTTTTAATTTCACCTGCAATTTCGATCATTGAATGGAAGGATTTTAATTAAATGATCTCTAATGCTTCGCCTGTGGAAAAAGGAAAACAAAACAAAACAAAAAGTAAGCGCCTAAGACGATGAACAAATGAGAGAAGAAAACCTCCAAAGAAAATAAATGGAAATTATACAAATATTGAATATGAACCCCAAATTTCATATCTCGTTTTAAGATTATATCCCTAGAAGTAGGTGTTATTGTTGGAAAATCTCCAACCGTCTTTGGATGCTGTACTCTACAAAAAAAAAAAGAAAAGAAAAGAAAAGAAATTGTTGAAAGAAATCATTCTGGATCCTCCAGCAATTGTTGTGGCACCTTCTCTTGCAGACTCGGTGGCTTCGTTTTGTATCACCAGCTGCACTGGCGGTAATTCCCTTGGTTCTAATGAGGAACAATCTACGGAAGGGAACGAAAAGCACCACTGCAACTGATTGTTGTTGGGTGGTGGAAGACTCTAACAAAGGCAAGTTGTGGCCTTAATTCTACTGAGAATTTTCTAAAAATATTGGTTTTTCTTCTTTTTTTTTCATCTGAATCCATCATCTCTGCAACTTGACTAATCTGCCCCAATACGCACATTAGAAACAAAACCAGTAGTCAGTAAATTCATATAAGCATTGCATCTGAAAAGTAGATATTTCAAATTTAGGCGTATGAAAAGTATTATCAAACACCACCTCTAATTGAAAAAAGTGGGGAGATTTTAATATTTAAAAGAAACTATACGGGAAGTTTAAGTCTCTTACCCTAATTTTTATAAATGTAGAAATATAAAAAAAATTAAAAACATATTATTTATTATTATCATAAAAAATTATTATCTACATGCACACTTACTATTTTGCCTCAGGTAGAAAAATGCTATTCTACCTATGGAAATCTAAAATATCATTGTAACGAACTAAACGGTGGGTTTCAAATATAATTCTAAATTTCTATTCTTGTAAATATAAATCAAACGGACTTGGACTTTGGGCGTATCGAATTCAAATTTTGGCAAAAGTCAAATCCAAGCCCAACCCATAAGCAAATCTAATACATGACGTTTCCAATGCATGCATGTTGAAATGTGTATATGGAGCATTGATGGGGCGCAGATGTAAATTCTTACCATCGTACATCGGGATCATCTTTACAAGAATGGCAAAGATGATGTTCCCGATAGGCGGATGCTGTTGAAGCAGTTTTGGGAGAGTTGTATTGCTAGCAAATCCCTACCCATAACTTTCACGTAGACGCGACGATGACATGCGCGTGTCTGGATTCTGTTGTCGATCAATAATTGTGAACGATGTGGACTGTCAAAGGTACAGTTGGGAGCTGGCTTCCATCACGGAGCCAGCTGGAACCCTGATCATCAAACCCCATCTTCCTCCCCTTCAGGAAAGTAAAAGCTTAAAAAAGGCATACATCTTCGTACGGACACAAATGATGACACTGTCATAATACGGACCTCCAGATGAGATGGACTGGGTCGCACGTCCCTGTCCCCGAGGTCAGATCGTCTGTCCCTCCAATAAAAATCAAACACGTCATTTGGTCCCACTTAATATTTCAAACCGACGGACTTCAGAATTAACGCCCGTTGGACTTCAAATTTATTTTAGTTTTGATTTAGGCGCTCAACCTATTTCCGTTCTTTTTATTTTTATTTCACTCCTGCTCTGTATCTCATTTCTCCTCTCTCGTTCAATCAAACATGCTACAATTACCAACACTTAGATCTAGTCGATGAGATCACAGAATCAACCGAAAGTGGCTTTTCTAAATCTAATAGATTTCAAGAAAAACAATTGGTTTTAGATATTCCGATCTATCTATCACATGGTGAAAGAAGTAAATGTATAACCGAGTGCCACTTCTCTCTTATTCTATTTCTAGATTTCCAAATTCCAATTTCCAGGTGCTCTCTGGTTTATTGAAGGGACACGCAGTGGCTCTATATAATTGAAATGTATGAAAAACTATGTACTTTTGAAAGAGCTAATGGCTCCTCATATTGTTGCCACTTAATAAAACATCTTGTTAGCTTTCATCTTACATAGTAGTTCTCTGTTGTTGTACCAAGAAGGCAAGAACTATTATCGGATTCTACCATATATGTTCTATTAATGTTTCTCCTTGTGAGGAAACAATTTCTCACTTTTCTTTCTTACTAGTGAAGTGATATATAAATCCTACAAACAGATTAAAAATAAAAGATGGTAAATCATATGGAGGAACTTGTATCTAAATTCTACGTTTTGGGAGTTAATGAGGATGAGGAGGATCCCCTATTTCATACATACAGTAGTAGGTTAACTAGTTGAAAACTTAGGGAAAGTAAGACAAATTCCATGCATTTTTATCACCTAAAAAAAATTCACGCCTAATCCATGGGTAATGGAGATTTTGCTTCCCATTTCAAATTTTTTTTTTTTATTAAAAGAAGATCGATACTTGGAATTTATGAAATTAATTTTTCTGTGTGGAGGAATCTCATTATAATTTCAACTATCCAGATATTGCATATCAATTATGTCTTCATTCTTCTCGAGCTGAACATTGTTCACCGGTGGAGGAATCTATCGTCATTTTAATGAAAAAATTATTCACGGTGAAACTGAATGTTAATAGAGGAAAGACAGAATCATAGAACTGGACATCGGTGTTTGTAGTATGTTCGGTTGAATGAAAGAGGAAAAATGAGATAGAACGGAGGAAAGAAATGAAAATAAAAAGAATGGAGGTGGATTGGGCGCCTAAACGAAAACAAAAAGAAATTTGGAGTCCTGACAGACGTTAAGTCTAAACTCCGATGGTTTGAAATGATAAATGGCACCTATGACATGTTCAATTACTATTGGTGGGGACAGAAAATTTTCTGTTCCTTAGACGATGTAATCTCCCTGCCCTCATGTTTCTCTTTTCTCCCACACAAAACTCCAGCGCCAAGTGAAAACACCGGGAGTGAACCATACTATAGCAACAAACGCTACCAACACTGTAGAGATATATATATATAGAGAGAGAGACAGAGGAGGGACTATACTATAATACAGTATAACAACAAGAATGTAACAATTCTTACAAATCTGCCGTCTTCAGCTGTATCGCCATTGAGGTTGATCAGGGGTACCACTAGACCTGTTCATGGGCCCGGCCCAGCCCGGCTTCCAGACGGGTTTGAGCATGTGTTTTAGCCCACGGGTTTGACCTCAGGCCTAAAAGCCCGAGTCCGACTATTTTACGGGTCGGGCTCGGGATTTGTTAAAAAAGCCTGGCCCGAGCCCGACCCGGCCCGACTTTTCCTAAATTACCTAACCCTAACCCTAACCTTAAATACTTAAAATTTTTCTTTTCATTCTCCTTTCTCACTCTCACTCTCAGAAGCGGCTCTCATTTCTCTTTCTCAACTCTCAGAACCAGGGAACCCAACTGCACCTGCAAACTCAGTCACTGACGGCCGACTCCACCAGAACTAGTCATCTCTCTCTTTGGCGATGATCTCTCTCTCTCTCTTTAGCTGGCGCCGTTTTCATCTTCTTTCTTCTCATTCTCAGTTTTCTCTCTTCTTAGAACTAGGTCTTCTATCATCTCAGTTCTCTCTCCAGCTGGCGCCACCAGAACCCAGGCGCACCGTTTTCATTCTGCGAAATCAGGCACTGCCGCACCGGCGGCTGGCACCACCAGATCTAGATCGTCTCTCTCTCGAGCGGTGAGCTCTCTTTCTCTCTCTCTCTCTTACTGGCATTGTTGTCATCTTCTATTTTCTCACTTTCTGGGTTTCTATTATCACTCTCAGACTCCTAGGAATCGGCAAACTCAACAGGCACCATTCTTTCAGACGGTATCGACGCTCAGACTCCCAAATCGGGCTTCGGGCTCGAGCCCGAACTTCGGGCTTTTTTGAGGGCCAGGCTCGGGCCTGAAAATTTTATGTTAATAAAGAACAAAAGCCCGCCCGAGCCCGGCCCGGCCCATGAACAGGTCTAGGTACCACCATATATATATATAATCGACCATACAAATAAAATTTTGTTTTCGATGGAAAGACGCACAGAGCTATCTACAGTCTACTGTTTGGTGGGAACTCATTGCACGGTAATAAATGATAAATGCCCAGTGTGCGTTTGTCCGAGTGTCGACAAAACATCCGTCCTGACTCCTGTTGCACAAAACCTCGACATATGTTCATAGATTACTACCACACACTACAGTCTTCCACCACGCTTTTTTTTCTTTTCGAAACCCGGTTGATCGAGTCGAATTTCAAGTGTGTCGTTGTAGGAGAGTTTCAGCAGGTGCTCTACATTCTACAGTGCTAGGACATAACACAAACAATACAACTACAACTGCAACCCATGGCTATTGGCTACAGCCAGCTTTACCCTTTTCTGCTCCATTATATATTTGCTGTGGGCTGGATCGTCTTTGTGCCATCTCATCCATGACCCATCTGTCATGTGCCAGCCCAAGTGCCAAATTCAGTGGTGATGACGGACGGTGAGTCGGTTGTTGAGGAATTGCATACCCCCCTCCCTGCCGGACCGAGGACCGACCCTCGTACCCTGACTCTGACCCTAGTTTTTTGGGAATCTCGGTTCTTTCTAGTCGACCCCGTTGTTCTGTTTCGGTGCAACTCTTTCTGTTTCTGGGGAATTTGGGAACATGAATGACGTATGTACGGTCTACCTAGAATTTCGTCACGTATCGCTCTCTCTATCTCCTATTTTGTCGTCTTGTCCAGCACCATTCATCCCAATTCTCAACTGAGAAAGGAAGTAAATATGGTGTGCCGCGGTAATACGCGGTACTGAAGCACCATTGTTGGACGAGGGAGCATCACCACTTCACCAGGGGCATTTTCTTCATCAAAGCCAAAGATTCCATTCGTGCCAATCTCGACGTTTCAGCATACTAATCCTTCTGATGGTGAAGTTTCAGCAGCGAACCCGTACTAACCTCCTCTAGTCTCTAGACACGCGTAGTCGAGGAACAAACGACGATGACCATTTGACAATTGACAAATGACAGCACGCTTAGCTGTCTCCCTCGTCGTCACCTTCTCCTTCCTTGAATTCTTGTTTGTTTGTTTCTTCACTTCTTCTCTGTTCTCTCTCACTTGCTTGATATTCAATGCACCACCCTAAGCGAAGCCCGAGACCCCGACCGATTCAGCATTCAGCAATTTCTTCGAATTCCGGCACAGCAATTTCTTCGATTCAGCATTTCTGCATCCAGTTTTACACAATGACAAAAATACCCTCAGAAAGCATTTTTCATCAAACTCGACCACGTTCCATCCACTCACTATATTCCGATCGAAGGATATGATGGCTGATGGGTCAGGATCTTTGGATGCTTCTGATTTCACACTGACAATATGCATTTTGCTTTGCTTTATTTATTTAGTTTTTTACCATCGACTTTTGTGTTTATCCCCATCTATCAACTTGCATGCTTTTCGGCACCAGGCACGATGTCACATGTTATGTACTCGAACGGTTGAGATTAAACCTATATCCACCTAGATCATTGTGCAGCAGAGTGTGGTCAGATCGTAAATATCACCCGGGGATCGGGGTAGTCTCCAATTTACCATCGTTATAAGAGTGAGCCACCCACGGTCCCCAAAACGTCTGCTACTAGTGTGCTTCAGCTTTTATTCTCTCTGCTTCTGGATCACCAAAAATGGCGTTACGTGTGCTTCTAGTGGTGGTGGTTCTGCTCATCTGCGTCGCCGAGGTAAGACTCAACAACAAAACTATTTGGTTTCCCTCCAAAAGAAGTTGACCACGGGGCCGCTTGGGCTTTGGTTTCTCTCTTTTCCGAGTTTTGACAAATAACGTACCTCTTGTAGGTTCCGTCGAACGTTGCCATAGAAGGTGAAGTGAACTATCTTAACCAGGTATATCAACAAACCATTCTTTCTCTGTACTCCTGAAAGCTTTAATATTTCTTTTCTTCTTCTCTTGAGTGATAAAAGTTTCAACTCACCGAGATCGTCCTTTTTTGCCTGTTTCTCAGGTTATTTTTCCTGGAGGGAACAGGAGGCTTATGCAGTCCATCGGTGAGTTTTTGCTTTATATGTGCATTACTTTTGTCGTATGGAGATTTCTTCCCTTCTCATCCATCATTTGGTCCATTCAGTTAAGTTCAGATTGTACTGTAAGCAGTAAATAGGCTAGAAATCTTGAGAAATTAATTAAATGGGTTTGGACTTTGGAGCGAGCCAAGGTTGGAAATAATTAATATATGTTCTGGTTGGCATGGCATGTTGTAGATTGTGATGGGTTGTGCAAGGTGCGATGTGGTCTACACTCAAGGCCGAATGTTTGCACAAGAGCATGTGGGACTTGCTGCAAGAGGTGCAAATGTGTTCCTCCGGGCACTTACGGAAACAGGGAGATGTGTGGAAGCTGCTACACGGACATGAAGACTCACGGCAACCGGACTAAGTGCCCATGAGCGGTTGAGCCAAGCCTATGACAAAAATGGCCAAACAGAAATAGCATACTGAAATCACATAAAGATACTCTCTCTCTCTCTGTTCATACCGTGTAGACAAGTCTTCTTTCTTTTTAGTCTGTCATCGGACAAAATTTCCTTTTTCTGCCTTGTTGTTATGGTAGTAGTAATTGGTGTACTTGTAGTGATTACATATGGAGTTTTTTTTTGGATTAAGTAGTGATAATGAGTACGGGTTTGTGTATAATATATATGTGGTTATGCATAAGCGTGCTTTACTGCCTTTAATTAACTAAACACTGTGTTTGCATAAACTTTTGGTTTTGAGCCTTGGGCTGTAGAAAACAAAATTAAGCCAAAAAGTGTTCTTAGTGTTTGGTGAGAAAAGGGAGATTTTTTATGTGGGCAACTTTGGGCCTTTGTGATTTTGGGCTTCGAAATCTGAAACTATATTACATGCATGCATGGATGTAAGCAACTTTGCCCCTTTAGGAGTAGTTGAAATTGTTAAAATGGAGCTTTGTTTTGTTGTGCCACTTCAACTAAAACAGGAAAAATGATTCAATGAAATTGCAGTGGTGTTGGGCCACCCAAGACCCAGACCGTATGATAGGGGCTCGCATCTGCCCCCCACATAGATTCCCCCCCCCCTCGTATGATAGGGGCGCGCCGCGTGTCCTCGGGCACGTGCACTAAGATGGCTCGTGCGGCCTCTATTTGATGTCCGTTTTGCAAACACTTCCGTTAATTTCATCTCGCCCAACTTGTTCTGGGTATTATTCTCCCATTCTGCGGCCCAATTCAAACCTTGGCGCCCCTTACATAGCCCACCGGAGATTAACTTTTTCGAGTTTTGCCGGTTGACGCCGATGATCATACCGGCAGGAGGTAAGTATTCCTTTATTTTTTCTCATTCATCTTTAAACATTCTCAGATCTGAAACCTGCTGAAGTGGGAGCCCCCTTCGAGTTGACACCCCCTTCCGTAACAGGGGAGTGGGTTTCAGTTCTGTTACCGGTGAAAATCGGCTGAAAACAGTATGAACAAGGGGGCTCCTTCCACTCCAGCGGGTTTCAGATCTGAGAATGTTTGAAGATGAATGAGAAAAAACAAAAAAAAAAAAAGATAAGAAATGAGAAAAACTTCCGAAATACTTACCTTCTGTCGGTATGGTCATTGGCATCGACCGGCAAAACTCGAAAGAGTTGATCTCCGATGGGCTATGGAAGGGGGTGCCAAGGTTTCAGTTCGACAGCAGAATGGGAGAAGAATACCATTAAACCCTTTTTGGGCGGGATGGAATTAACGGAAGTATTTGCAAACGGACCTCAAATGGAGGCCGCACGAGCCATCTTGGTGCGGCGCGCGTAGGATGTGTGACGTTTTTTTGGGGGGGGGGCAACTATGTGGGGGGCAGATTTGAACCCGTATGATAGCTGACCACACCTGACTGTATTTGCAGTCCGCCAGAGACACTAATGGAGGTTTTTAACTTTTTTTACCAACAGAAAAAAAAGTAGGGTCATTTATTAAAAGTTTAAAACACTCCCTATAATTTTATAAATTTACTTAAACCGATAATGTAGTTTCCCTTTTAAAATACATCGTGTAGTTTTAAAACACCTTTATAGTTTACAACCTATTTACTTAATTGACCTTTCTTTCCCTAACAAATATTTGTTAATTATTTATCTCAAAAGTACTTTTTAATACTTGTATATAAAATAAAATTAATCAGATAGGATGGTTGCTTCTGTCTTATTATAGACAAAATGGTATTTTATTTTTATTTTGATTAAATTTATTCAAATAGATATAAAGAATTAAAACTATCATTTTTAACGAATACATTAGGAGATATTTTAATAAATGACCCAAAAAACTAATAGAGATTCAAGTAGATAGCACTAGAGGGCCTTATCCGTGGTTAGATTAGAATCTACTTTGACAATTGACACCAATTTAATGCGTAAAAGCGATTAGTGGCCCCACTCCCTTAGTAAATTAAACTGCGAGCCTTGTTTTAACATGCAAGGTTGCATTTTTCTTGTTCCAGATTATATAATTTTGGCCCAGTCCAATAAATAGACAATGAGATTGACAGGCTCAATCATAATTACTCCCTATTAATTTTTCATACTTCGTATCTTTTTTGGGCTTGGGTTTGGGTTTGGGTTTGTGGAGACAAAAACGAAACCAGATTGGGCCCCGTAGGGGTAGTTTGCCTGATGACCTAAAACTAATCCAGGGTGGAATCATCTAGAGCTCATAAAAAAGGAATTTCTAAGTGGATGATTCGGATTTCCACTCGGGATTGCATCCTGCCTACAGCCTATAGGTTCAGTCTATTATTATTAGTCTAAGGGAAAATATTATGTAGATGGAAGGTTACATTTCTGCTTGACATGGGATGTATCCAGCATCGAGGCTTTATCATTCTTGGCCATGCGTTTATATTCTAATCTGTCACAGATCCATCTCTTACCACTTCTGTGAAGCCTTTTTCCAAGGGATGCTTGCCTTTTAAAAGTTTAAGAGGAATAATTTGTTTGCTATCGTGGGTGAGGGTTCATCTCCTATCGCTATCTTTATCTTTGCCACTTGGCTCACAAATTGTAAATAAGGGAGTTATGTCAAGCGTAATGAATTACGAGTTGGACATAGGCCTCATGAGTCGCGCCTCAGGCCCAATGTTCATCAATTTGTGTATGGAGTTGGCCATTGCAAGAGATTGTGGATGGTTGTACTGCTTTTCGAGACAGAGCAGAGACTGAACATTGCGCTCTTCTGCGAGAACTAGCTCTGTTCCTTTTAACTGTTTTGTTGAGACTGGTAATCCATCATAATAAAAGCAAACAATTCGTAGTTCTGGTTTGCAGAGAAGAAATTGGCGACAAACGAAGAAGTGAAGTAGCTGATGGCCCAACGTGCCTTTCCATTTAACCAAGGCTCTGTTTGGTTGCATACAAAATGAATGATTTCCTCAGAAGGGCATTTTTATGGTGTTTGGTTGCATGTAAATTGGCCATGAAAAGCAAACATCTTCCAAAAGGTGATTACCATTTACCAACCATGGGAAAAAGGACTGTCCTAATCCTTAGAAATAAAGCCTGTACCGAGTACCCTCCCCACCAGGCCACCACAATCATAGAAGTCCATAAGCATGCTAGCTAGACATCTCATCCATGCCGTACGTCTTGCTCACAGCACAGCACTGCCTTGCCCTCTCCTTGGTTTGTAGTTTTAAATGCATGATGCATCTAACATTTTATTATTTGTACATGGCAGAGGTAGACTTGTCACTTGTGAGATAGATTGATGCCTTCGCGAGAGATGAGTACTGGGAGGGGGTTGGGGGCTGCCCTACTTGTGGCCCATTCACATATTCGGATAATACTCATAGCCCAAAATAACTTGAAATAAAATTTTAAATTTTGTCAAAAGAATTTACTTATTTTTCATTTTACCTTCCAAGCTTCATAACATCATGAAGGCTCCAGTTCTCTTCCTCTCTCTCTCTCTCTCTCTCTCACACACGCACACTCTTCGGCTCTCCTACATCACTAGATGATGTAGCAACAATGATCCCTCCCTTTCCCTCTAGACGTCTGGTCTACCACACACACACAAATACAAGAGTGAACCGATGAAGTAAAAAAGAAAACTTGGTACTAGTTAAGGTAGGTCAAGGACACTTGGGCTGATTGCCGTGGGTGGTCATGTCAGTGTAGCATTTGCCGCACATCTGCCTGTTACCATATGTTCCGGGTGGAACACATTTGCATCGTTGACAGCAAGTGTAGCAGATTCTGTTGCATTGTCTTGGCCTCGAATGCAATTTGCACCTTCCAGCACACAATCTCGGACATTCTGAACACAGTTCACATGCAATAATAGAGAGGGTTCTTTAGAGAGGTCGCCCTCTAATCCATAATAAGCACTCGTGAAATTGTGTGAAGCCATCTAATTTTCAAATTGTAATTAAGGCAAAGTCACCTGTAATGGGGACTGGTGATAGGACTGGAGTTGGAGCTTTGGCATGGGTTGGCGGTGGAGCAGGAGGCTTCACTGGAGCTTTTGCATAGGTTGGCGCTGGAGCAGGTGGCTGCTTCACTGGAGCTTTTGCATAAGTTGGCGGTGGAGCAGGAGGCTTCACTGGAGCTTTTGCGTAAGTTGGCGTTGGAACGGGAGCCCTTGATGGAGCCTTCGCGTAGGTAGTCTGCACCACATAATCAGTCTTCAAATTTGTTTGCTTGATAAGAGTATTTGCAATATATATGATTTATTCGCAAGAATCATCTCTGATTCTTTATTACATGCAATTGAGCTAGAATGTTTGCTCTAAGATGTTTTGAAATTTTTAATCCTATTCTCGGTGGCATGGATGACATTTAGGGTCCGTTCTGATTCCATACCCCTACTCCTGTGAATCAAAGGAGCCCTTAATTTGTATCATGGAATTAAAAGGATTTCAGGGGAAAATGGGTTTTATTTCAAATATCAAAATGCTATTCGAAACATGCGTACTTATAAAGAACCGAAAATCGAGCTAACGTTGAAAGATGTTATATAGGTTTGCACATTGAACTTTTTAGCAACCAAAAGTCATAGTAATATCTCAACATACCTCCGTAAAGAATTCCTCGTCTCTACATGATGCCTACAACATAAAATCCAAAAAACATCGATTAATTGTCGGAGAAAACAGAAACGGAATATATTTTTTTTCTCTGGGGGGTGGGGGGTGGGGGATTGTTTCTTACCCTTATGGTAAATAGAAGAAAAGAGGCCAACAATAAGAGTATGACTTTATTGAAAGCCATTACCGAAACAGAAGGAAGAGGAGGCAAAAAAAATGGTTTAAGTGATACTGAATGATATATGTATGATTCAAGCTGCTTGAAACTGTATGGTATATAACTATATATAGAGCAGGATCTGTACAGAGAGAAGGATCGAGAGAGTTTCCAGTAAAGAAATAAAAAGATAATATATCTAAGCTTGGAGAGAGGCTAGCTGTATTATCAGTTATCCCTTAAGTTTATTTTATTGACCAACTCACGAGGTTGTTCTTTAAAAATTTTACAAGGAAGCTGAATTTCATTGATCGATGTTTCCGATTTTCTTTTTTGACCGCCTTGTGTCTTTGTTGGATCCACATTAATTTCCAATTTAAATATATCGGCTATATACAGAGAGTTACACCACTTCCAACTCTGTCATTGTTTTGTACGTAACCACAGTTACCAGAACAAAATTCCCTACCGTAGACGTTGAAGTTGATAAAGGTGTTGTGTTGGTAGAACTCCATGGTCCAGCAAGACCCAGTTAACTCGATCTGTCTATCTGCAGCAAGACCCAGCTAGAATTGTATTTGAAATTCAGATGGTCTGATAAGTGAAAAGCATAAATAAAAGTGTGGCAGTGAGATTCTGTAAGGCATCCCACATGCAACGTCACATGCGTCGAACAACAGTGAAACTAGAACTATTCAATTGTCTATTGGACTTGAGGTTTGAACGTGAGATTCAGTGGAAGCTCTAGTTCATTCAGGGTTCTCACCCTTTCTTTCAGGACTTGGGAGTCGTAAACTATTCTGTTAAATTGATTTGGATCGTTTCCGAGAGCTGGATCCCGACGCCTGCCTCGGCATCTTTGCATTGGATGCGGAAGCTATTACTTACTTACGTCTCCACCGCGCAAGTATCAAGCCATCGACCATTCAAAATGTTTTCGGAGTTCTAGGAATCCCGACTACCAAAGATGAGGACAATATGTAGTAGAGTTGTGGACCACGAACCTTCTCTAGACCCTAGTTAATAGTTATCGGGAAATTAAAACTCATTTTGCTATAGGAGTGGAGGTGTTTGTTTGCCACTTGCCATTGGCTTTTAATACCGCCTAAAAATGCGTGGAAAACGTTTGATGCAATGCCTTAAAGAGTAGCAAATTATGACTTTTTAGCGTTGCTCGCCAGCAGCATTTCTCAAATCTCAACTGTTTGAAATTTGAATAGTCATTTTTTGTGCAAACAAAGCTACCCATTTGCTCCACACATATATGGGCCGGTTATGGGTGTTGTTATTAAGTGCTTGTTTGGGAGGGATTTCACGCAGTGGCTTCCAGATTTGTAGGGTAAGCCCTACATGGAAAGCGGTGAGCCGTGAAGTTATATTTGGTGAAAACCTTGGAAAGCCCAAAAGTCTTGTATTGAGTTGAAAAATCAATTTTTAAGTGAAACTAGTTGTTTTTTTTTTTTTTTGAAGACGCTCAATCAACGTTGAAGCCCCTCAAATAGGTCCTAATTAGGGTTCAAAGAGATCAGTGGGCCTGATGTAAATTATGAAGAGCTCGTTTGTAGTCATCTACCACCCACAAAGAAACTACCACTCGTACTCACGAGAGACTGCAGTTGTGCATGACATTGTGCCGCTAGACTACAGCTGTGCATTGGGAACATCTCTTACGAATGACACTGTGCTGTAGTGTCTTATGGGTTATGGATCTAGACTCAAATTATGAGTTATAAATCTCTTTCATCTTGATGTTGTTACAAATTAGATTTCTCGTGTCTAGCCCACCCAACCCAACCCAACTTCTTGTAATCCACTCAAATTTACAGGTGTAAATTTGGCAGGTTGGACTGGATTTAAACTCAACACAGGCTCAACCCTAAGAATTGAGCTTAAAGGTCAAGTCGAAGGTTAAATTTGATTTGTTCAACTCAAATCCAGTTCAAACTAAAATTTGATGCATTTAGATTGGGCTCAAATTAGTCAATCAGCCCACACTAAAATATAACATATATATGCATGCAATAATGTATCTAACCTGAATAATTTTAACTTTTGGACCCATGCCCAGCCCAATAACAGAAAATCTAAACCGAGCATGCTTAAAATTGCCAAATTGCACCCTCCTCCTATCCATTCATTAAGTGGGTGTGTATTTCCATGGGATACATTAGTACAAGATCCCAACTTCGGATCTTCTCTCCTCTGAAGACTTTGGTGGATTGGGGTTGGACTAGTGAGTGTGGGTGGGTTCATGCCCATTTAGGTTCTATGCAAATAGTGGTAAATGGCTTGATGGGTTGAATGGTTGGTTGTCTTGCAGCTCAACCATAGCCCATACCACCCAACCGCTACTCACAATTAGGAATGGGGTCGGGGCAGGGTAGCACTTGCCACTTCCCATCCCCGTCTCCGGCCCTGATCAGGTATCACAATCCATCCCCATTCTCACCCCTATCTCCACCAAAGCAATCACCATCCCCTACCAGATTGGGTTGGGGGAGCCAGGTACCCAACAGGGATGGAAGATTGACATCCCTAATCACAATCCACAATTAAAGGTATGGTGTACCAGATTGGGTTGGGGGAGCCAGGTACCCAACAGGGATGGAAGATTGACATCCCTAATCACAATCCACAATTAAAGGTATGGTGTAAATTACTTTGAGCCAAATTTTCATCATTTTAGGCTTTTAGCAGTTTTCTAACTCTCTTTATATGGATAAACTAAGGGGTGCTCAACAACACAGTTGGTTTTGTTTTTGATAACAAAATCAAGTTGTCGACCACCACTTATGTATATCATTATCAACAAAATTAACAGCATTTATACTGTAACTAGGGACGGAATAGGGGGACCCGGGAAAAGCCAAGGCCCCTTTATGGCCCAGAAACTCCCACTTACATTACATTCTTCCATATATATTTCCTCCTCTCCCCACTCCCCACCCCAATGGTTGCTTCCCACAATGGCCCATCCATATTTATTCTTTCCCCTTTTTCCAATCCACTTTAGTTTTTGGCCCCCTTATAAAGTATTCTTGGCTCTGCCTTTGACTGTAACCAACTTGGCACCTTGTGCCACCTCAGCCTGATTATCAGAGGTTTTTGCTTGCTGAGCTATTTCCTGAGCCGCCCTGTTGTATAAGACACAGGAATATATACAAACACAAATTTTCAGAAAAAAAAACATAAAATATTCTTGAGACTATGTTTGGTTGGATAGAAAATAAGACAGAAATAAAAAGTTAGAAGGAAAATGTTTAATAAATTTTGTAAAATTCCTTGATTATGTTCACTCAACTTTCTGTTGCTCTTTTATTTTTAAGAATCATTTACTTGAACACCTCCTACAGTTTTATAGATTTATTTAAACCTATCATATAGTTGCATTTTACTAAAACACTCCTTATATTTTGCAACCTATTTACTTAATCAATCTTTCATTAAGAACTATTTGTTTTGCCATATGAAAATAGTAACATGATCACCTAAACTAGGTGGAAACTGTTTAAGGGCATGAGCCCATGGTTGCTTATTCCAAAAGTACCCCTAAACTGAGTGGAAAATGTCCAAGGGGTATGGATCCATGGTCGTTTATTCCAAAAGTACCCCTAAACTGAGTGGAAAATGTTCAAGGGTATGGGTCCATGGTTGTTTATTCCAAAAGTACCCTTAACACCTTTTTTGTATAGAAAACAAAATTGACCAAAGTGAGAAAAAATAGAGCGGTTGTCCATGTTTTACTAGGAGCAAAAATGGAATTTTTGTTTTTAGTTGATTTTGGTCAAATTTATTTGAATGGATGTTAGTGTTAACAATGTCATTTTCAACTTTCATCTGATAGAAGGTCAATTAAGTAAATTGATTGCAAACTATAGAGGATATTTTAATAAAACAAAAACTATAAGGTAGGTTTTAGTAAATTCATGAAGCTATAGGGGGTGTTTTAATAAATTATTGTATTTTTAATCAAACCTAACACACCTTAGACCATTCAAAACACTCCAACAAGATCCAAAGACAGCTACATCCAAGTACCCAATTCATTCTAGACTCGTGAAAGCCATCCAAACATGCATGGAGATCTGCACTTTCTAGTGCATCAATCAATATATGGTTAGATTGTTTAGATACTTGGGGCCAGCCTAGAATCAATCTTCTTCCTGTCTTCCATCTCCAATATTGTTCCTATGGCTGCGTTTGGAACCAATGTAAGTCAAGATTGATGTAAATATTTACGCTATTACCCCGGTTCGGTTTTGTCGGCATTTGGAAGGAATGTAAATCAAGATCAACATAAAAACTCTACTTTGGTTCGGTTTTGTATACGTTTGGATGAAGTAGAGTTTTACATCGTAAATCAATGTAAAACTTCATCTAAAATAGTGTTTCACATTGATTATCGATGTAAATACTACATCGATAAAATCAATGTAAAATTCTACTTTTCTCCTCATGCTTTTCGAAATTCAAGTGGTTCGATGTAAAATGTCATCAATGTACTTTTACACTGATGATGTTTTACATCAATTCCAACGCAGTCTATGGATTAGCACCACAACTATTCTATAGCCCATAATGTATGCAGCCCTAAGAGGCGAGGGATTTTTTTCTGGATAATTATTTATTATTAGAATATTTCAGTATTTGGTTCTCCCATAGTAATAAACTATTATTAGAACAATAATGTATTACTAACAACTCTCATTCATTGCCTAAACTAACGGAATAACCAGGGGTGCAAATTGGGCTCGGTTAGGTCGAGTATTTGTCATAATTTTGAATGGGCCTGAACCTTGAGGCCATATTTGGTTTATTGCTTTGGGCCTCATTCTTTTAATTCTTGTTCATACTGGGAAAGAATGGATATAATAGATAACATTAGAGCATTTGTTTACAAAATTCTTGCCAGGGGCTTCATTCTTTTCAAAATGAAGAGTCAGCCCATAGTATAAATTTTGAGATAGCTTGCAACATGAAAAATAATCATGCCCCGTCTTGCTCATTTTCATTTTTTAAAGAAACTCTATGACAACGGTGGTTTAGATCTACAAAATCGTTGCCACGTGTTTATTGGCAAATTGTTGTGGAAACTTACACCAACAGACATTGACTACCGGCTATCTGGTAAATATCTACGCTGATGGTTTTGAGGAATTAGGCTGACAGTTTATGCCTGTTGATAGAGTTTTTTGAAGAATGAAAATGAACAACATAAAGCACTTGTTAGTCTGAAAATAATTCATTTTTTTAGGAAAAATAAACGTTTGTATTTTCTCATTCTGCCCATTTTTACTCATTCTTGCCCATTTTAGAATTTCATCTTGGGTAAGAATGAGAGTTGAATAAAACATGGCCTTAGGTTCTTCAATCCATACTCTGAGTGGGTATTGAGTAACCAGATGGAGTTCGGTTGAACTAGGCCCGGACCCACTTTTAGTAGTTTGATTTCTAATTCTACATTGATATGGACATCCAAATCCAAGTGTGAAAAAACACTTTGGCGACAGTTCAAGTTTGACAATGATGTAACTTTTAAGGTCAGATTGGATTTTTTGGGATTAATTATTTAGGTGGTGTTCAGAACTGTGGCTCAGCCACGATATAGTGCAAATTGAAACACATCATGGCTTTCTCTCACTGTTTGGTTGCACCGTGGTGTGCACTGAACCACAATATATTGTCGAACGGTCACACCACAGGGTAAAATATCGTCTATGGTTATTTCTCATGGACAGGTCCACACTACCGTGGACATTTATTTTCATATTGATCCCATGCTTTGCACTACCCTCAAATAATGTGTTTTACCCTAAAACCATAGAACATGTGTTTTACCCTAATTATTAATATTATTCATTATTAATTATATTGTTTTATTAATCAATAAGTTTCAAATCTTATTTTTATTAATATTAATAATTACTTTTAATTATTATTAATATTATTAGTTATTTATCATGATTTTCAAAATTAGACCAGACGATCAGACTAAGAAACCTGGGAACCAGTCAAGTAACTAGTTTTGTTTCACCCTAAAACCACTTTTTGGTAAAAAATCATTGATTTGGTCAACGACCCGTTGACCCAGGCAATTGAACCATTGACCCAGACATCGGTTTTTTATGACTTTTTATTTTCTTATTTTTTTAAGTCAGAACGAGTCATCCATTTGAATTGGACAATTGGACCCCTTGACCCCGAAACTGGTCCCCATAATGGTTTCTTTTCCAATCCAAAATTAAAAACCTTGAGTTATTATTAAATATTATTAATAGTATTGTTAATATTATTACTCGTTCTTAATTATTATTAATATTAATAATTGTTATTTAATATTATTAATTATTTTTATTATAATATCTTTAGTAGTTTACTAATATTTCTCTATTATGTAAATTACTAAAAAAAATTATTGTTTTTAATGATTAACGACATACATCATGTCAAATGTTTCTACTGAGATGCATGGAATTATAACATAAGGTATAGACTAAAATGCACCGCACCTTGCAGAATACCTATGGAGATGTAGTATGGTTCAATGCTCACATCTTTGTCCATGGTGCAAAACAACTACTCTATTGGGAGTGATATATTTTCATCCACACCACTCAATTTCTCATCTGAGAACACCCCCTTAAAAATATACTCTCGTTTCACTAAACTATTTAAATATATCATGTTGCTTCTAAAACTATTTAAATATATTCTGTATGGGGTGACCCCACTCTTCATTAGTGAAATGTTTTTTTTTAGTAAAACGTTTTTGGCCGTCTGTATTAATTAGTTTCTCATGTCTGTATTGAAACGAACTGTACAAATCAAGCTTGCGTTATCTTGAAATTTATTGTTTAATAAATTTGAGTAATGATAGGATATACGAAGGTTTTTGGATGGTTTTGTTTTCATGAATGGCTCCGTAACTTACTCTTTGGTGTAAAGATTTAAATGATTTGGTGTATTTTGTGGTTTTTTTTTTCTGAATTTTCTACTCAGAAATATGGAACCCCCCGATTCCTGCATTGGAACGTACAAAGATTTATGTAAGCATCATGTGAATGAAGTGCCAAGACTGACCTCGGGGATGTTCGGTTCAGTTTACGTTTATCAGATAAACGCTGCCACTTCAGCGCTAGTTCAGTTTTGGGTTTAATAAACATTTTTTGGATTTGAAATAATTGTTTGGTAAGAGCGTTTATTGAAAAACGCTAATAAGTGTTTCTTTATTGATTTTCGTGAAAAGAACCGTTGGGGGAAGCGGGAAGCGGGAAGCGAATGGCACACTTGGTTTTTGATCCGGTACATTGACGCAGGCAATGGGGTCCAAAGCTAGACGACGCAGACGACCGATGGAGCAGGGGGAGTTCTTTCTTTTCACATCATTGACGCGAGCCACTAGACGCCGTAAGAGTTCGCCGTTGACACTCCGTTAATCCCCCGCCTTAACCTTGTCATCGCCTCTGATGAGGGCAGATTTGGCCCTCCAGTGAAATTGCGACACGTGGCACCTTGTGACAACTAGGCAAGCCCCCAGGCAACAACTAACCAAGTTGGTCCCCCCCCCCCCCCGGGCACCGGTCTGGCTGGCCTGGCGCGACCTGGCCGGATCGGGCCCGGACACAGGCACCGACCTGACAACATGACCCGGACACACGCGCCGACCTGGCAACCTGGCCGGACACCGATCCGCCGACTGACACAGGCGCCGACCTGGCAACCTGGCCCGGACACCGACCCGCCGACTGACACAGGCGCCGACTTGGCAACCTGGCCCGGACACCGACCCGCCGACAGACACAGGCGCCGGCCTGGCAACCTGGCCCGGACACCGACCCGTCGACTAATAGGCGCTGACCTGACCTCGAGGAGTTCATCACCGTACCCCGGTTCTGACGGGATATGACGTCTTACCATTTGAAGGCTTTTTACCCACCTAACCCGCGAGGGCACCACTATATAAGGACTCCGACCCCCAAAGCCAAGAGAAGAAGAAAGAGTATGGTAACCCCTGCTCCCTAGCTCTCTCATTTCTCTCCGAGCCCTCTGTAATCAGAATGCTAACTTAGGCATCGGAGAGTCCCCGCCGGGAAAATACCCCCGGGTCCTCTGATTCAGTTCCCGCAGGTCCCTCAGCTCCCGCCGTCTACAAAGGAGAGAAAATCACCTCACGCGGGGGGTAGTCGGGTAGCGCTGCACCAGGGAGCTCCACCATCCTCTGAGTTGCAGACCGCCTAGGAGCAAGTCAAATGACGAGTTCGCCATCAGGGAGCACTACTAGGTAGTTCGCCACCAGGCAGTTCGCCATCAGGCAGTTCGTCACCAGGCAGTTCGCCATCAAGCAGTTCGCCATCAGGCAGTTCGCCACCGGGCAGTTCGCCACCAGGCAGTTCGCCACCGGGCAGTTCGCCACAAGGCAGTTCGCCACTAGGCAGTTCGCCACCAGGGAGCATCACTAGGCAGTTCGCCACCAGGTAGTTCTCCCTCGGGAAGTTCACCACCAAGTAGCTCATCACCAAGGCACGTCACCACCAGGTCAAACACGAGGTACTTAGCCAAAAAAATTTTACACATCCCAAAAAATGGTACGTGACCAAAAACGGTTACATCAATTGGTGCCATCTGTGGGAATATGCTACGAAAAGCTAAGTTCTCATCCTACAAAAGCTAAGTTCTCATCCTACCAAAGCTAAGTCCTCACTTTTTTGAAGATATCACTTTATAGTTTACATTTTTTATGAACTCAAAAACTATGCAGGGGGCTAACAGACTAAGTAGCTCTACCAACCTTACTTTCGATTCAGATGATGCCTCATCAGTCCTCTCCGCAAGATCCCCCTACAAAGATGAGCTCTTCGTGGCTTCCGCGGGAATTGACGGCCAGCAGACTACATAGGCGCCCTTACCGGTCGAGCCTTCCAAGGCTCCCGTGTGAGCTGGCAACCTAAAGTTAGTAGTGCTGCCCCCGAAGGTCAAGCTCCTAGTAGCTTCTTGTAGGAGTGGGTGACCGGCATTACGAAGCTGATGCAGCACAATCATAGCTCGACACCTCACAGGCAAAGCCTACGGGCCACATTACTGCTTAAGACCCGGTCGCCTCTCCGGCACGGGCAAAGTCAAAAAAGAGTAGACCACGGGTCACTCCCAAAAGCCTACGGGCCACATTACTGCTTAAGACCTGGTCACCTCTCCGGCATGGGCAAAGTCAAAAAAGAGTAGACCACGAGTCACTCCCAAAAGCCTACGGGCCACATTACTGCTTAAGACCCGGTCGCCCCTCTGGCACGGGGAAAAGTCAAAAAAGAGTAGACTACGAGTCACTCCCAAAAGCCTACGGGCCACATTACTGCTTAAGACCCGGTCGCCTCTCCGGCACGGGCAAAGTCAAAAAAGAGTAGACCACGAGTCACTCCCAAAAGCCTACGGGCCACATTACTGCTTAAGACCTGGTCGCCCCTCCGGCACGGGCAAAAGTCAAAAAAGAGTAGACTACGAGTCACTCCCAAAAGCCTACGGGCCACATTACTGCTTAAGACCCGGTCGCCTCTCCGGCACGGGCGAAAATCAAAAAGAGTAGACTATGAGTCACTCCCAAAGCCTGCGGGCCACACTATTGCTAAATATCCAATCGCTTTCTCAGCAGGAACAAAATCAGCAAAAGTGAACTATAAGTTGCCCCAGAGCCTAAGGACTACACTACTGAAACCGGCGGAAACCCCCTCGTCTTACTGGCAGCTCGCCACATACAGGCAGCTCCCAAAGCCTAATTGGATCAAAACTTACTAGCTCGTTGACTTACGGGCCAAAAGAAATCTACTCCCTTCGCTGAGTTACTCTCAGCTCGGGAGTGGGGGGCAATTGATGAGGGCAGATTTGGCCCTCCAGTAAAATTACGACACGTGGCACCTCGTGACAACTAGGCAAGCCCCCAGGCAACAACTTACCAAGTTGGTCCCCCCCCGGGCACCGGTCTGGCTGGCCTGGCGCGGCCTGCGCGCGAACTGCGCGCGAACTGGCGCGACCTGCGCGACCTGGCCGGATCGGGCCCGGACACAGGCGCCGACCTGGCAATCTGGCCCGGACACAGGCGCCGACCTGACAACATGACCCGGACATAGGCACCGACTTGATGACCTGACCCGGACACAGGCGCTGACTTGGCAACCTGGCCGGACACCGACTTGCCGACTGACACAGGCGCTGACCTGGCAACCTGGCCCGGACACCGACCCACCGACTGACACAGGCGCCGACCTGGCAACCTGGCCCGGACACCGACCCGCCGACAGACACAGGCGCCGGCCTGGCAACCTGGCCCGGACACCGACTCGTCGACTAACAGGCGCCGACCTGACAACCTCGAGGAGTTCATCACCGTACCCCGGTTCTGACGGGATATGACGTCTTACCATTTGAAGGCTTTTTACCCACCTAACCCGTGAGGGCACCACTATATAAGGACTTCAACCCCCAAAGCCAAGAGAAGAAGAAAGAGTATGGTAACCCTCGCTCCCTAGCTCTGTCATTTCTCTCCAAGCCCTCTGTAACCAGAATGCTAACTTAGGCATCGGAGAGTCCCCGCCGGGAAAATACCCCCGGGTCCTCTGATTCAGTTCCCGCAGGTCCCTCAGCTCCCACCGTCTACAAAGGAGAGAAAATCACCTCACGCGGGGGGTAGTCGGGTAGCGCTGCACCAGGGAGCTCCACCATCCTTTGAGTTGCAGACCGCCTAGGAGCAAGTCAAGTGACGAGTTCGCCATCAGGGAGCACTACTAGGTAGTTCGCCACCAGGCAGTTCGCCATCAGGCAGTTCGTCACCAGGCAGTTCGCCATCAAGCAATTCGCCATCAGGCAGTTCGCCACCAGGGAGCACTGCCGGGCAGTTCGCCATCAGGCAGTTCGTCACCAGGCAATTCGCCATCAGGCAGTTCGCCATCAGGCAGTTCACCACCAGGCAGTTCGCCACCAGGCAGTTCGCCATCAGGCAGTTCGCCATCAGGCAGTTCACCACCGGGCAGTTCGCCACCGGGCAGTTCGCCACCGGGCAGTTCGCCACCAGGCAATTCGCCACTAGGCAGTTCGCCACCAGGGAGCATCACCAGGTAGTTCGCCACCAGGCAGTTCTCCCCCGGGAAGTTCGCCACCAAGTAGCTCATCACCAAGGCACGTCACCACCAGGTCAAACACGAGGTACTTAAACAAAAAAATTTTACACATCCCAAAAAATGGTACGTGACCAAAAACGGTTACATCAGCCTCCATCGACCGACGTCTTCTGCGAGGAATAGCCTTCAGATTCCTCCTCTTTCCTCTGATCAGGCGAGTCATTGAGATCCCACATGGTGTCTCCTCCGTCGTCGTCTTCTTTTCCTTGTTTGTCTATCGTGGTGGTCTCCAGAATATGGAAGATCCAAGCTGCTCCGACCTTGTATGAACAAAGAACAAACTAGGATCATCGATCATCTCTCTCCATCAAGTTCGGAATTTGGATTGCTGTCGGCAAAAGATATATTGCTTTCTTTCCACTCTGTATACTGAATAACCTTGCAACAATGGAGAAATACTAAAAAACATAACATCTCAATTAACATGGGAGCAATTATCAAATTCCAAAAATGAAATTGAACTCTGAGAAAAAAAAGGGAAATGAGGAATAAAATTGAGAGCAACAAAGGAACACAAGAATAGAACATAGCTTTGATGTATTTGCACTTTAGCCATATAAAATAGAAAGGGTAGATCAGATATAATAAGAGTAAGGGGGGAAGAATTGATTTTTTTAAGCCTCAGTGAAGGCAAATCCATTCACCAATCCACAGAATCTCACAATTGAGTACATTAGAGAGAAAATGAGGAGAGGACCAAGTCTGAATTCTAGACTAAGTCAAAGCAAAGTGTGCCAAATTAAGAGTGGCAACACAATTAGCTTCCCGCTATATATGAAACATTCAATGAGATGGAAGGCAGAGGATATTCCTGCAATCAGCAATGAGAGTGTAAATGCACTAAAGAGAGGTTTCCAACCTGTCCAATAGGAGAGAACAAATTATTTCAAAGTCTCCTTCAATAATAACAGAGAAGACCCCATGCCCATATAGAAAGTAAACCCTGCATACACGGTCTGAGCCTCAGTTTCTAAAGATGAGCATGTTGGAAATGATGCAAATATGTAGAGTGTAAAATGGTTCATATAAATTGTAAAGTTGGACTAATTTTGCATTGACAAATTTATCTTCTTACCAAACAGACTTTTAGCTTAATGCAAATATGAATTCCAATAATATATATATATATATATATATATATATATTTCAAAAGCCCATTTGAATGCAAATTTATTTCTTTTTAATTGATATAATTTTACATCTTATTATCAATGTAAATATGCATTGGCCTGTCATTTGTTAATGCAAAAATGTAATGTTACCAAATACAGGCAAAAGTGAACTAGAGTGTAAATTTACCTTGAACCAGGATTTACACTCCATTTGTACCGTTTCCAAACACAGCCAGAAGAACGGCCCTAGAATAAATCAAATCACCCAAATGGTTTCGTGAGATACAACGAAGAGTATGTACCAATTGCGCCATCAATACTTAATTTCACCCAATTAGATGGGGTAGACATCCATCGTGATGGAGGGATATGTGTGGTAGCATTGGGAACAGCATTTGTATTTCTAATAAATGATGTATAGTGTATATTTTGGGGTAGGGATGGCAATTTCTCCATTTCCCCGATCCACGTGGAGATCCGTCCTGAATGGGGTGGGGATGGGGACGATTTCCCCCGTGGATGGGGAAATTTTTATCCCCGTTAGCGGGACGGGGAGAGCACTCTCCGCCCCACGGGGACCCGATCCCTGCCCGTGGGATCCCACTAATATATATGTATACGTTATATATGTACACATACGTCTATATATTAATGCTTTAAAAATATGGTTGAATATGTTTGAATCTTTTTTAATAGATCGTAAACTTTAATTATTTTATTTTTATTTTTTAAATAAAATAAAAAAATAAAAACAAAATTATTAACATTATAAAAAATTACAAGAAATGGAGATCCTTGTGGGGATGGGGATGGAGATAACCTTATCCCCATTAGCGGGGATGGGGCCCGCCCCGTTGCCATTCCTATTTTGGGGGAAGAATCAATTTATCGAGGGCATTTTTTGAATAACAATATAATGTATATTTTAAAATTTTAAAGAATAATTAAGGGTATTTATCTTTAATTTTTTTTTGTCAGCTGTAACGATTGAATGCTTTAATAAGATGCATTAGAGTAGTTTTGAAAACTGGGGGATATGTTTAGGCTGTTTGGTAATGTGTCTATTTTTTTAATAAATTTAATATTTATCTTGAAAAACAAGAAAAGGTTGATAAACGTTCTTTTGATGTTATTTGACACTATGTCTTATTAGGCACTACATAAGCTGAACAATAAATTAATCGATTGGTGTTGAGGGAAACTTTTAAATAAAACTTTCCTCGACAATTAGTGTTAACACAAATCAAAACAAACGTTTATTTTATTGACATTTTACCAAACAGAATTTCAGAATAATGAGTATGTGGCAATGAACTGGTGAAGTTTATTAAATACACAGCAATGAAACCAAACATCTTCTAATTAATTAGCCCTTTTTTAACAAAAAAAACACTTACAGTGGCACTACAAACCCTCTATTGGTCGGTGAATTTTAATATAATTGGACCAGTTGACAATTGGACATAATAGCGAAAGATCTTTTTATAAAGATAAATAAATAACAGAAGAACTAATAAAAATATCAGTCCTGATCTACTTTTAGGTTATGTTTGGTTTGAAAGAAAATGTAGAGAAAGGAAAGGAAGGGAAAGGTATCAAAACCTATACAAGGTTTGTAAAGGTTTCTTCATCTTTTCTTTCCTTTCTCTACTTTTTCCTTCAAACCAAACATAGCCTGGGTTTCTGTTAGGGCAAGTCTGTGCGGACTCCTTCCAACCCCTATTTTGCAATCTTGCAATAAGAATATCACTCTATAAAATAAAGCACATAAGTATGAAAATATTCTCAACCGAAGACTGTAAAGACTGTTCGAATGGGCTTTGCCCTAACCGAAGCCCAACTTGCCTCAAAGGGCCCAACAACCATCGCAACGGTAGATATATTACCAATATACGGCTGCAATTAATGGCTGTTGGATCATATCCGAACCTGTGAAGTTTGGAGGATTTATTGGAGTCTTACAACGACCCAGTATCTTGACTCTTGAGCACAGTGGTGAAATATATGATGTCTCCCCAGTCCCCACTACAGAAGGTGAATGTCAAACCCAAAAGGCCAAAACACTCTAAAGCTATAATCTTCCTGAACCTAGAGTCAACTAGGCACATTGCACAGAATACCTCCAAATTTGTGCTGCCACATTTGCATTTGCTTGCCCAAAGACGAAGAAGAGAAGAAGAATGGCCTCAGCTTCCGCGAACAGGGCCGATCAGGGGATGTCACAGTACAATATGCTGCAGCCAAAAATCTACCCGTACAGCTCTTGGATTGGGAAGAACCAAATTCAATGCTTGACGTCCGGAGACGGAGAGGAGACGAAGATATCCCGAAGCCGTACCACCGCACGGACGCCCAACCCTTCTTAGACATCGCCCATCGGATGCAAATGTCAAATGGCTTATGGCTCCATCAATTCTTTTTCCAGGAAACCCAATTGGCCATTCCGCGAAGGAAACTCTTTTTCCACCGTATCCTGTGTCCTGTCCACTTGTGGTTTTGGCGATAATAGCAGCAGCAGCAGCAGCAGAGCTAATAAAAAACGTCGGCCCTCCAAACTCCAAAGAGTAGCTTCTGAGTTATAGACTCGTGATAAATGTCGTACAGCAAATCCAATCTAAACAAACACCTCCTACAAGCTACCAAACTCCGTACCTTCATGGATCGACTCGACGCCCACCATCCACTCCACATGCCACAGCCCAATCTGTTGGGCATCATCAAGATGTGGCCCCGCTTTTAGGTGGTGGGCTTTTGTATTGTACTCTTTTAAAGCCTGTCGAGTGTCGAGTGTGGAATGGAATGAATGAATGTCCAATAAAAGTACACGTGAAGCAAAAGGGTGGGTGGTTAGTGGGTTTCCACTTTCCACTTTCTCATTTGATCAGTTGCATCAAAGATCTGGAATTCAATTGTGTTGTTTGGATGGGGAAGCTTCAAAGTTACCAGCAGGAACAAGTCTCAACCAAACACTTATGCCTTGGCCCCACTTATTATATGTGGCCAGCTCCAACCTAGTACTCCATCTCCATGTGGCCGAAGGAGCCCCTCTTTGTCGTCTATCTCATCACCCATCTGCCTCAAACATGTTCCTTATCAAGTAACTAAGTACACATCCAAGACGCACATGGCCAACAACTCTATTAACTTGGCCATTCCTTGGAAGGTTGATGGGACTTGATCAGTTAACTGGGAATTGCAACCATTTGATAGATCGAGAGTAGCTTCAACTCTTATTCATGCATAATCTATCATTACTGATACCAGAAAATGAAAGGCATGAAATCAGAAATCCTTCCTCTTACATGAAATGAAGGAATTGGACTGAAAGGGCACAAGCAGTGTCCATGGTGGTATCCTTAAGTCTTCTTTATATGTTCTATGGGTGTTCTTAACTTCCCTATAAATCCTTAGCTTTTGGAAATTATTAGCGATTTTATTTACCCCCCCCCCCCCCCCAAAAAAAAAAAAAAAGAGTTGAAAAGATTCAGGTGTTTTTGCTTTTATTAGGCCCATTCAACCCACAATAAAAAATCCACAACCAACTTTCAAGGAAACAAAAGAAAGGTAACAAAAAAAGCATAGGATTCTTATCTATTCTCTTCCAATTAGTTCAAAATTTATTAGTTTTTTGGTAGTTAGAATCATAACGTATTTGGGAATTGACTTTTCCAGAAGCAAACATTTCTCAATAAGCGCCCACTATTTGATCAAATCATCAAATAGGGCCGTCCTTGGGCCAGGGTGTTGATTTCAAATCCTCTAGAGAGGCAGATTTCAAAATGAAATGAGAATCCCTCCTTAAAGGATTTTATTTGAAAATCACTAGTTTTGAGGATTTGATTTTCGTCCAGTTCTAGACATACGAGGGTCCAAAAGCAGCCTTAGTGTCACGGGGCTATGTGTTGGGGCCCCGTGTGGCACTGGTTAGTTGACGAATAAGCCTATGAAGCCAATAACAAAGTAATAAAGCAACAACAAATGTATACAAATTAGACAAAATGCTCTTTGTATTGCATAAATTGGTGGCAAGCACAAATACACAGTTTGTGTTGAGGGGATCTCGTGCTTAACCTTTACACGCTAATGATTCACTCGATTACCTACCTCCCCTCAAAGAGTACGTTAAGCTTTTGGGAAAGTGATAGAGTGATACATCAAAATACTGAATATTCATACTACTATTTATATAATTGCCATTGGCATACCCCCCCCCCCCCCCCCTTTACAAAAAGAGTACAATGACCCAACCCAAGACACATGAAGACACTTGGATGGCGTACTGATGGCATGCTTGATTGTGATGATGGTGGCTGATCCGTCACAGTCTCCCCCACTCAATTCAATCTTTGTCCTCGAAGATTCTTCCTCAGGTACTTGTCCAATTTCACTGCGAACGAAAGGAGGTCTTCAGCAAGCTCCCAAGTGACTTCTTCTACAAGTCCCTTCCATTTCACTAGGTACTCTCATTCTGATGTTTGGGAGGATTGGGACAACCTATGGTTGAGGATGGAGTCACGGGATCGGTTCTTGGGTGGTTGGTAAGTTGGATGTGCATGTTGGCTTTGGTTTCGGGAGGTATCTTGGGTGTCAGCATGGTAGGGTTTAAGTTGGCTTACATAAAAGACGGGGTGAACTTTTAGCCAAGGGGTAGTTTGAGTCTATAGGTTGATGCACCTACTTTGGCTAGGATTTCACAGGGTCCCTCATATTTTCTCACAAGCCCGGGGTGTACTCTTCGAAAAAACCTAAGGCAATGGGTATGGAGTTTTACTAAGGCCATGTCACCTACTTGGAAGTTCTCGGATCGTCTACCCAAATCGGCCCATTTCTTCATTCTTTTGGAGGATTTCTCTAGTGAGGTAAGGTCAAGGCATTCTTTCCATTCCCTGGTGAAAGTGAAGGCTCAAGGGCTTCTTCCTCGATGGTCGTTGACGATGCTGTGCGGACATCTTGGTAGTTGGCCGGTGACAACTTCAAAAGGACTCTGATTGGTGGAGGAGCTCTTCTGCGTGTTGATGGAGAACTGTGTAATGTCTAGCAATTGAACCCAATTCTTCTGTGTAGCTGATACAAAATGGCGGAGTTACTCTTCAAGGAGGGAGTTCATTCGCTCTGTCTACCCATCTAACTCTGGATGGCTGTTGTTGGATAAGTTCAAGTTTGAACCAAGAAGCTTGAATAGCTCTGTCCAGAAAGCACTAGTAAATTGGGGATCCTGATCACTAACAATGTTCTATGGGACTCCCCAATACTTCACAACATGCTTGAAGAAAATATATGCCGTGTCTTCAGCTGAGAGGTGCTTTGGTGCTGGGATGAAAGTGGCATACTTGGAAAATCTATTAACAACAACAACAATGGATGCATAGTCCCCCACCTTTGGAAGACCGCTGATGAAGTCCATGGAAACACTCTCCCAAGGTTGTGAGGGTGTTGGAAGAGGTTGTAGGAGTCCAAGTGGCTTGGCGCGCTCAGGCTTGTCTTGCTGGCAAATCAAGCATGTCCTTGTATATTCCCGAACATCTTCCTCCATGCGAGGCCAATAGTAGGCATGTTGTAGAAGGGCCAAGGTACACTGCCACCCAGGGTGTCATGCCCATAAGCTGTCATGACATTCACGTAGGAGAGTCTTCCTCAAGACTTCAACTCTCGGTACAAACATTCGCCTTCCCTTTGTCAAAAGAAGGCCTTCATCAACCCAAAATCGCCTAGTATTCCCTTCACGAGTCACTGCCAATAAACTCTGAGCAATGGGGTCCTTCTGGAGTCCTTCCTTGATGCGCTCAATGGGGTCCAATCTGATTTGGCTTCTAGAGGGACCTTCACCTGTGGATAAGGCTGCAAGCTTTGCCTTCCTGCTAAGTGCATCAGCAACCCTGTTCATCAGCCCTGGCTTGTACTCTAGAGTCATGTCAAACTCCGCTAAGAAATCTTGCCATCGAGCTTGCTTAGGGCTCAACTTCTTCAGTGACTGAAAGTAACTAGTAGCTATGTTGTCAATCTTGACCACGAACTTGGAGCCAAGCAGGTAGTATCGCCATGTGCGGAGGCAATGGACAATGGCAATCATCTCCTACTCTTGCACAATGTACCTCCTCTCTGTGTCATTCAATTTGCGGCTCTCATAGGCGATGGGATGCCCTTCTTGCATCAAGACCCCACCAATGGCAAAGTTAGAAGCATCTGTGTGTAGCTCATAGGGCTTTCTAGGGTCTGGCAAGCCGAGGACAGATTCTACTGAGACAGCTCTCTTCAAATCATCAAAAGTTGTTCGACAAACTTCATTCTAGGTCCAAGTGCTATTATTCTTCAGTAAGTTGGTGAGGGCAGTGGCTCATGCCGAGAATACAGAGATGAATCTTTGATAGTAGTTCACGAGGCCAAGGAAGGAGCAAAGCTCGGTGACCCTGGTGGGAGGTGCCCAATCCTGAATGGCCTTGACTTTAGTTGGATCCATGCTGATTGTGCCTGCTCGAATCACATGGCCGAGGAAGGCCACCTCTCCTGTGGCGAAAGAGCATTTCTCCTTCTTAACAAACAGGTTCTTGTCTCACAAAACCTGGAAAACAGTACAGAGGTGGTCAACATGTTCCTCCAAGGTTCTACTATAAATTACAATATCGTCAATATACACAACAACAAATTGGTCCAGGTAGGGATGAAATATCCTATTCATCAATGTACAAAAGGTGGCTGGAGCATTAGTGAGCCCAAAGAGCATGACAAGAAACTCAAAGGACCCATATCGGGTAACACAAGCTGTTTTGTGTTCACCACCTTCGGCTATACACGCTTGATAGTACCCCGACCTCAGGTCTAGATTGGTGAAGTACTTGGCCTGGCTGAGCTGGTCAAAGAGGTCGGCCACCAAAGGTATGGGGTACTTGTTCTTGATGGTGAGCTTATTGAGGGATCGGTAGTCAATATAGAGCCGAAGAGATCCATCATGTTTCTTCTGAAATAGGACCGGTGCTCCAAAAGGGGCCTTAGAAGGCTGAATCAACCTAGCATCCAACAACTCACTCAACTGCTTTCGGAGCTCAGCCAGCTCAGGAGGAGACATTTTACATGGTGGGCGTGCCGGTGGTTTGGTTCCAGGCTCCAACTCAATCTTGTGATCAACTTCTCTCATTGGGGGAAGCTTCTTTGGCAATGTGGGAGGCATGACATACTTGAATTTTTCTAGCACTGTTGTAACTGCTGGCGGGATATGCCTGCTTGGTTGGCTAGGCAGGTCGGAGTCCACCAATGTGGCTAAGTAAGTGGTTTCTCCTTTCCGCACTCCATCTTTAAGTTTCAATACTGAGAGCATCTTGGGGGTGGACTTGGTCTCTGGCACAACTGGAACCATGTAAGGAGCCTGATCTTCGAATATGCACATTGAATTGAGGAAGGGCATGGGCACCGCCTTTACTTGAGTTAAGAATTCCATGCCAAGAACAACTTGAAAATCATCCATGGGCATGACCGAGATGTCTATCTTCCCTTCCCAGTCACCAAGTTGCAAGACCATCCCACGAGCTACACCTTGTATGGGCTTGGCATTAGAGTTCACAGCCTTCTACCATCCAAGCGGATATCTATATACATCAGTCCCTTCGGCTTGTATGGTGCAAGAAGCACCATACGAGCTACACCTTGTGGGTTTACCATTCAAGCGGATATCTATATACATCAGTCCCTTCGGCTTGAACTTTGGTGCTTCTTGCGGGTTCACCTTCTTCTTCATTGTATTGAGTCTTTGTAGAGCCCCCATTCTTGTCTCCTCTGATTATTTCTCCTCCTCGTTGTGCTCATCATCACTAAGCTTTGAAAGCAAGGCATGAGTTTCCTCCGACTAGGACAATCCTTGGTCCAAAGTTTTCCCTCACAGATGAAGCATGGTGAGGGAGGTGTCATCTTCCCAAATTGGCCACCCTTGTAGCCAAAGTCCCCCTCAGGTTTCTTGTAGAACTTGAAAGTGTTGGATTTACTTGGCCCGGAGTCTCCCTTGGGCCCATAGTAAGGTTTCTTATCACCTCCTGTCTTCCCTTAGCCCTAATATGAGTTGGATTTAGGGCCACCCTTTCTTGGTTGCCTGTTGTCTACCAATTGTTCAGCAACAGCCATGGCTGTGGTGAGGTCCTTCATACATCGTCGTTGGAGTTAAAGCTCGGCCCATTGTTGCAGGTCGTCCATAAAGTTGAAGAGCAAATCCTTGTCTGAAATGTCCGTGATCTCGAGCAATAGTGCGGAGAACTCCTTCACGTACTCGTGCAATGAGCCCATGTGCATTAGGTTCTTGAGCTTCCGACGGGCTTGGTACTCCACGTTCTCTGGATAGAACTGGCGCTTTATCTCACTCTTGAACACGGACCAGGTATCAATGGAGCATAATCCTCGCTCCACATTGGCACATCTCCTGCACCACCATAACATAGCAACATCAATAAGATACATAACAACAATACGCACCTTGGCCGCCTCCTCAACAAGTTCGACGGCGATGAAGTATTGTTCCATTTGCCACAGGAAATTGTCAAGTTCCCGGGCATCTCAGGTTCTTGCATATGGGATAGGCTCGCGGACTTTGATCTTTGGAGGGGCTGGAGCAGCAAGGGCACTAGTTGTACTAGCCATCAGTCTCTTCAAAAGGGTCACTTCGCCCTTCAAGTCGTCGAGCTGGGTCTGTAGGCACTTCACCAAGTCTTCTAGTGGGTTGCCTAGCCATTGGAGTTATCAACAGACTGGTCCTCCAATCTTCCAACAACTGTTGCCACAGTCTCAAGGTTGAGTTGAAGCTCGTCCACACGATCATGAGTTTCACCAACCACTACTTCACAGCGCATGATGCGCTTGTCCATGGTAGCAAGCTTGTCAACCGACTTGTCACGCTTGCTAGGCTTTGAATTGGCGCCTTTGTCCTTGGGAGAGCTACCTCTAGACTCGTCCTCATCATAAACCCGTGAGATCCCTTCCTGGATCTCCTCTAGCATATCTCGCTTATTCATCGGGCTGGTGTTGTTGTAGGGCATGATAGGGGCTCGTTGGGCTTGACAATCGCTAGTGTCAACGAAGCTCTGATACCAACTGTCACGGGACTATGTGTTGGGGCCCCGTGTGGCACTCGTTAGTCGACGAGTAAGCCTATGAAGCCAATAAGAAAGCAACAAAACAACAACAAATGCGCACAAATTAGACAAAATACTCTTTGTATTACATAAATTGGTGGCAAGCACAAGCACACAATTTAGTGTCGAGGGGATCTCGTGCTTAACCTTTACACGTTAATGACTCACTCCACTACCTACCTCCCCTCAAAGAGTACTTTAAACTTTTGGGAAAATGATAAAATAATACATCAAAATATTGAATATTCATAACCCAACCAAAACACATGAAGACACTTAGATGGCGTGTCACATTAGGGTCCCCAAAATTAGTGGGCAGGAAAACCGGTTTGCTCTCTAACCTACCATTGATCACGAATTTGGGCCAAATAGTGGATCGAAATTTGTAGCACTTGGGTTTGTAACGTTCATCTGGGCCTTTCGAGACGTAGGTATTGGGCTTGAGTCCAAGGGAAATCAGGTCCAGTACATAGACATTGACACCTACTATTATTATTTATAGATAATCTTCTAAAAAAGGCTGACTTAGTCATCCAATGAACGGCGATAGAACCAGCGTGTACCAATTAGATTGACTATTCGTGTTATAATAAAGACTTGGTTATACACAATTGATTTGAAAAACTCATTCAGCTCTTGTGTGATGCAAAACCCGCCAAGAGAAGAGAGGGACCGAATATGCGTGTTGATGTGACATTTCATGCATTATACGCGCTTTGTATGCCCCCCCCCGCGATCACACTCACAGAACCGAGCTGCGTGATGGATAGACATTCAGGTTTTGGCACTTACCTAATTATAAACATTTAGTTATTATTATCATTTATTATTCCTGTCTTCTTCGCTCACTGCTGCTGTATTTAACCGTTTATTTGTACCCCCAAATTCATCTTCTGAGTATCGGTTGCCTCGCTAGTTCTTTGTAGTTGATGATCATCGACATCTACTTGTTTTTCTCCCGAACCTTAAGTATGTCGCAGAAGCGGCAGCCAGAAGACGGAAAAGTTGGGTCGGGAGGCAACAAACCCGATGAGAAGCGCCGAAAGGTTCCTGCCCTGAGAAGGTGAGAAAATCTCAACACCTCCACCTCCCTTTTTCTTCTCTTGCTGATGATACCAGTTCTTGAAGTGTGCTCAGGTCTGTGAAAATTTAAGTGGGTTTACATTGTAATTGAGAAATATAGATTGGTTTTGCCTTCTTTTTTTTTTTTTTTGAAAATAATGAAATATTTTGTCTTCTTGAAAACCGAAGTGAGTTCTCTGAGTTTGTGGCGAGAAGCAACAGAGAAAGAGATAGATTGGTTTGTGCAGTTGTGCTCTTTATCGTCAGAAGTTTTGCTTATTGTCATGAAATGAAAGAAAAGAAAAGAAAATGAAATACGAGTTACAACTTAGAACTAGGCTTGTTGCCAAAAAGAGGAATTGGTTTTGGTTAATTTCCTTAAGTAGATTTCGCCTATGTAATTTTGAAAATTATTCAATTGCAGCCTGCATGTGGACAGCGGTTTCATTGGTGATGGTGAGAACAGTGAACAATGATGATAATAAATTAATAATTGTACAAAAAAAAAAGAAGTTTGATCACCGCTTGGAGGAATTGATGGTTACAATTGGATCATAATTGTAGGGAATCCATTGTTATGGTGGATTAGCGTATCACCGAGGAAACATAACAATTTGTTTTGGAACTCGGAAAGAACGAAACACAATTTCCAGCAGGGAAAATGGCATAGCTTTTTTATTGGAGAAATTGTCGAGGAAGATAGAGCTTTGTACTGGTCTAATGATATGGGGAAAAGGAATTCTTTGAATTTTGCATGTGAGGAGTAAGAAATTAAGAACCATTAAACATTTTTCTTGTCTTCAATTAGGGAAAAGGAAAAATGTGAAATAATATAAAACCAATCTACTTATCAAAAAGAAAAAATATAAAACCAATCAGTCATCATATAACGATAACCGGCTTACTTCTAGTTTCCACTTTCCAAGTCTTAACCTTGATTCTTAGTTATCGACTTATTGTCTTTCACTTTGCTTGTACCTGCTATTCTGTTAATTATTCTAACTCTGTTTTTTTTTTTTTTTTTTCTTTTTTGATGTCTTATTATGACATTAGTGTGGTATTGGAAGTGGTGAAGATGCAAGCCATTCAGACAATCCTTTCTACTTTGGAGCCCTTGATCCGTAAAGTTGTAAGTGCATCAATCCTTTCTACTTTGTCAAATAATTTGTCTTTAGTAATATTAAAATAGTTGCTACATTTTCGCTTTAAGGTACTGAATGAAGATTCGAAGTTTGACATTCCATTTCTCTGTGATTTTGATGCTACCAGAACCTTACAAGTAATTCCTAGTTTTATGTGTCATGACAATCCTATCTGATTCTAGGGCTGTCTCCACATTATCTTTTCCCAAGTTTTGGCCTTGGCTACTTTGTTGCTACAGATGCTTGGTGCATGTTTATTGGTTCTAGAATATCATTCGGAGATCTAATTTGGGACTAATTTGTATCATTAAATCATTATGCAACTATCATATAATTGGGACTCATTTATCTACTTTGCAGTTTTCAATAACATTTGCCTTGGTTCAAGTTCAGTAGCTTTCTTCTTTTTTGGACTATCATGCATTTGGCATTGTTTTTTTGTCCATTTTTTGGTTGCACCTAAAGAAATATTATTGTCTAAAAATCACTGACCTGCCATTACTAGGGAAAATTTATGAGTTAAAATATTGTTTTATTAGGAGGGATGTCATTTGCTTTCTGTTTGCAATACCTCTTAGTTTTCTGTACAGCTTCTCACTGTATAGTTGCTGATTTATGTCTAGGGGTAATTGCCCTTTTTTTTGTCTAATGAAATTATACTTTATTAGGATATACTCTTCCATGCCTTGATTATTTTTGTGAAGCCATTGGTAAATACTACAAGATGGTTTGATGATAAAAAAAATACTACAAGATGGTTTGTTGATATGTTGTTGGAATATTCAGGTAAAAGAAGAAGTTGAGGTGGCATTAAGAAAACATCTGGCCAGCATTAAGCAGTAAGAACTAATTTTACATTGACAGTAGTATTTAATTTCTAACCCCTTCAAATGGATAATTGCATGGTTGATGATTATCTTTTTATTTGTTATACAGAAATTGCAGCAAACAGGTATATCCATCTACAACAAGAAGCCTACAACTACAATTTACAACTAAGCTTTCCCTTCCAGTTTTCACTGGAACAAGAATTGAAGGAGATGAATGTTCTGCCATAAAGGTAGCTTTAGTTGATGGCCTGACAGGGCAAGTTGTTGATTCAGGTCTTGAATCTTTGGCAAAGGTGGAAATAGTGGTTCTTGAGGGAGATTTTGAAGGCGATGAAGAAGACAATTGGACAGTTGAAGATTTTAACAATAACATTGTTAGGGAAAGGGAAGGCAAGAGACCACTTCTTACAGGAGATGCCTTTCTAAATCTTAATGAAGGCATTGGCATTGTAAGCGATCTGGTTTTTACAGATAATTCAAGCTGGACAAGGAGTCGTAAGTTCAGGTTAGGGGCAAGAGTTGTGGATGGCAATGATGGAATTAGAATAAGAGAAGCTAAGACAGAAGCATTTATGGTCAAGGATCATCGTGGGGAATGTGAGTATTTTTTTAATATTCTTTTCTCTAAGCATATTAAGGTTTCATGTCGTCAAAATCTCTTGCGAATAAACTAGTTATGTGAAGGGGGGCTGTGAAGGGGGGATTTATTCCAAGGCTAGTGGGAACTAATCCATTGGGTTTTTCAGCCAAACTGGCCTAGAACTCTCATATGAGTTGTCAACCACCATAAGAAGACTGATGAAATGAGTAGCATTTATATATCAAAATTGAGAATGAAAAATTCTGTAGGAACCATGTCTATGGAAACAAACTAAAATCCACTAAGAACTGTTGCGTTTTAAAATAAGAAAAAGAAACCAACCCTATACCCATTTTCATTTTCAAATTATCATGGCAAGAAGGAACAGATTGAGAAAGAAAAGTTTCATTTATCAAAACTAGAAACTGTTTAAGATGACCAACCTAAATATTTTGGGGGGAAGGGGGTTTTAGGCTGAAACTTGGCACTTTAGTAGATTCTTCTTACTCCGACTACTCTGCCACATGAAGTTTTCTTGCTCTGCCTGCCAGTGTTATGAGAGAGGAAAAAAGCTCCTTTCTGCTTGAGCATCGCTTTGTTACTCTGTTCGTGTAGCAAAGCTTTCTCCTTAGAAATGTATGCAGCTAAGAAATAGACAGCTAAGAGAAAGAAAAGTGCATTTCTTGACATATAAATTGGGGTATGTCATGGATATCAGGAAAGAAAAGGAAAAAAGAAAACTAATTTAGTTTTTTTTTTTTTTCTTTTTGCAGTGTACAAGAAGCACTACCCTCCCTCTCTTCTTGATGAAGTATGGCGTCTGGAAAAGATTGGTAAAGACGGTGCTTTCCATAAGCGATTACGGAGGGAAAATATCAATACTGTGAAGGACTTCCTTACCTTGCTCTGTATAGATGCTTCAAGGCTCCGAAATGTAATAATCTACTGCCCCTTGTCATATTCTTTTAGCATTACATCTATCACTTGAAACTCAATTTACTATCCACATACCATATTTTATTTAATTGATCAAATTGATATTGTCAGTTATTATCATTATAAACCAGCTTCATATTTGTATTCTAAAGTATATGCCTTTTTTCTTCACTAACTTGTAATTGTTGACTTTGAAAGAAATAACCTAGTTTTGCATTTATGTTAGAGTCCATTTGAGTAGTGTTATAAAATAATAAGGTATTGGAGGATTCAATTCATTGTTTAACCTACTTTTACAAAATACAAGAATTGATATTCCTGGTTCTAAATTTGTGGCAGAAGTTTTGAAGATGACATATCATGTAATTGAAGGGAAAATAACTCTTTGAATAAAAAAAGCAAAAAAACTCCTGGATAAGTTTTTGATAAATTCCAGAAAATGGCCCTCTTGTATTGAGATAATTTCCCCTCCTATAATGATATCTCATACTGCATCTATAAAGTTGCATTAAACAATTTTCAGCAGTTGTAACTGTTTAAATTGAAGGTTTTCATGTTTGCAATTACATGCATTTATAACCATATTTGGTTACAGATTTTAGGCAGCGGTATGTCTGCTAAAATGTGGGAAGTCACTGTGGAACATGCTCGGACATGCACACTCGATAATCAAATGTATGTATATTACCCTCTAGATGCTCAGCGGAGAGTGGGTGTGGTCTTCAACACTGTAGGACAAGTTATGGGGCTCCTTTCTGAACAGCAATATATTCCTAATGACGATCTATCAGAAACTGAAAAGGCATGGTTTCTTTCCATCTCTGAGTTGCTTTTCCTCCTGCTACTGCAGCTCCTCTAACTTTATGATGAACTGTTCTAACAGGTTGATGCACAAAAACTTGTAAAAGTTGCATTTGAACACTGGGAGGAAGTAGCTCCTCTGGAAGCTGGGTCTATTAATGGTGACTCTTCACACTTATCCAACACTGTTTGTTTTCCCTCAAGCTCACCTGGTTTGGAGAATTCGTTTGGTAGCAAGTTCCTAGGTTCTCATCAGTCAGGTGGATTTGGTTTTGACCAAGCAAATGCTACATCTCCAGATCTTGTTTCATCCATTTTATCCATTGGGGGTATGAGGAGCTTGGACAGTTACAGCTTGCAAGGTGAAGACAGCATGGATTTTAGATATGACCATCCTACCACTTTTGCAAGCCAAGTTACAACCCCCCTTATCAGTGACACAGAGTCCATGGCAGCCTTCTATGGTGAAGACCATCTGCAATATTTTGATCAAGATCATGTTCTTCAATCTCAGAGCCTCATTTTGGACCCACAGGCCGACTTACAGAGTGCTGTCAGTGGCTTCCTCACCAAGGCTGGCCCACCAGTTAAAGCTAACACACGATGGACAATGTTGTACAGCCTTCTGAGATGGAGATTCTCGATACGTAGGATTATGGCTTCAAGGAAGAGTCGGCGGGTTAGAGATGGAGAGATATGCTTAATAAAGGATTTGGAGAAAATACACATGCAAAGTAATGGATGCTCTCCGACCGAGTTCTGTGTGCAGCTGTAAAGTTACAAAGCTTTTTAAGTTGTATAGAACGTAGATTGGTGGGTAAAGGATTTCGTTGTCTTGTTCGTTAGACTTATTAGAGAAGACAACACAGTTTCTTTTTGTCATATCAAAACACACATACAGTTGCTCTGTACAGAATAATGCAAGCTGCCGAAGCATATAGGATGCTTCATTTCTTATAACTGTTTGTAGATCGATATCAAAGGGAGATCCGTGCATTTGGTTTACCAAGGAATGGAATCCCTGCACTCATAATCAAGGGTTGATTTCCTTGTTCTTTGTTTTCTACTCTTAGCAGGTTGCAACACCAAGTGCCCTCGTAGTAAGAGCACATCTACTGAACTACTACAAAGCCACCCTCCTTCAAGAACATGGCAATGGAGTACGTTGAGGCTCTTCCACAGAATGGGTCCCAACTAAGAAATCGCCTTAGACCAAACTCCAATGATTAACATGCTTAGATGATTACCGCAGTGTATTTCTTATCAATAATAATAATAAAAAAAAAAGTTCTTGTGGGTGGTTGACAAATCTTTTCTTCCATTTAATTTGTTTTAGCCAATATACCAATACTTCAAACTTCAAAAAAATTACTCTTGATAGAGCATAATAATGGAGGGAGGGACAAGATTTGTGCAACTGAACCCAAATAGTCGGGATCAATTCCCAGTTCAATTCATTTACTAAGGACAAATATAAAATATTAAATTTAGGTGGAAAATAAAATATAAAACTATCAACAAGGTGGACAAAATAGTCCTATTGCTGAAAGAATTTTTTATTGAAGTATTTAGAAATAGCCACTGATCCACAGAGAATTCAGAAGCATTGGACATATTTGAGGAAGTACACTACGAATGAAATAAGTACTTAGCAACAACGGTAAAGATAACCCACTTCAACTGCAAGTCTGTGCAACCAGTGTAATCTTCTAGCACGAGTCTAAGTATTCAGGTACTCATAAGTGTCGAACATGTCTACGTCTACCTCCAGAAATCTCATATGGCCATAAATCAAAAACTAAATTGCGTATAATTTAAAACCTAATGCTTGGCTAGATCTAATCTAATAATTCTTTTGTAACACTTCCACTGAAAATATACATTCCGTCATCTAATCATCATATCAAATACACTTGTCTAAACCTAATGCTTGGTCGTGCTGCTGTACTTTATGATATAGTTGTAATTAGATCCCCTCTATTAGAATCCTCTAATAAGAGGCATGAAAAATACCAAAATATCCACGCAGTTACTATTGGGGTTGATTTTTACAAAAAAAAAATACAAATTTTATGAACAACAAAAAAAGAGTTTAATGTTATAGTTTTACCTTGGCACGATTGATATGAAGGGAAAATTTGAAAAGCAAATCAATTTCGGCAAAGATATTGGAGAGGCTTTGGTAGGGGTGACCACAAGTTGAGCTTTTCACGAGCTCAAGCCCAATATATTGGCACATTTGCTAATCGAGCTGAGTTTGAGCCCAGTGAAGCTTGGCTCATGAGGTCTGCGAGCCTAATCAAGCCTAGTATAATAATAAATATTTTTTATTATATATATACATCCATACATTTACATATAAATATTTATATATAATAAATAATTCTTAATTTTTTGTATGTAAAATAAAAAATATTTTTATATGTATAATTTTTATTTTTTAGAAAAAGCTTGACTTGTAGTTGAACTTGAGCTGAGTCGAGCTCAAACTTACGAGCTTTTGAACCAATCCGAGTTCGAGCTCAAGTCTCTAGCACAAATCGAGCTCGAGCCTAACACTATTTTTGCGAGCCGAGCTCAAATAGCCAAGTATTTAGCTTGGCTCGGCTCGAATCCATACTTTAGCTTTGGGTAGTGGTTGATATGAAGAAAGAAATATGAAAAAAAAATGTTTTTGTCAAAAGTAACTGTATGGGTATTTTGGACATTTTCATGCCTTTTGTTTGAGAGTTCTAACAAAAGGGGTTTATTTGCAACTATATAAGTTCAGCAGAGGTAATTATAATAAACAAACTTCAGGGGAGGTCTCAGCAATTTATCCCCTCCAAAAAAAAGAAAAAAAAAAAGAAAAGAAAAACCTTCCTTACATTTACTCATTATTGAGATAAGCCAAGCGAAAAGTAATAAATAAGGCTCATCCCATGTTGTATTGTAATCCCATATCATCTCCAATCGTCTAAAGTAACCCATGTATACATTATAGTATCCTACCTTTGCCGTGAAACTAGAAAACGCAACCATTTCAATACCTTGTCTTCCCAAGTTGTTATTATTATTTTTTATCAAAGTATTAGAAACACAATCATTTTAGCCACCTGTTTCCGGATTAATAGTCCGACCATTTGGTTTGAATAGTCGGTTTGTTTTAATAAAAATTAAAAAAATAAAAAATAAAAATAGAAAAAAAGTGTTGAACAGGTCGATGAATCAACGATTTGATCGCCCAGATTATTGACTTTTTTCAACGGTTTGTAGTCAAATACCAGTTTTAGGGTAAAACAGAATCGATTGTATGAATGATCCCCAGGCCGAACGGTCAGACCGTCCAGGTCAATAGCGGTTCAAAAACCATGACATGAATAAGTAAGTATTCATAGATACTTTTAAAGTATTTGAATAAACTATGAATTTGAATTTGGATTTCCTCCGACAGCATGTTGCAACTGCATCGGTAGCATCTCTGTATCAAATTCACGGCTGCAACCTGCAAGTGCTGTGAGGTGGGTGTTACCGTGTCACGTATGAGAGGAAATCCAGATTCATGCTGCCCTGTACAGCGTTGCACTTGATCTATGTTTGGGACATGTGGAACCCATATTTCCTCATCTTTTCTTGGGAATACAAGAGAGTGTTTTGGCGCTTCTTCAAACAACAACAAAAAAGATGTTTGGCCCGTATAGTCACATGTTGACAAAAACAAAGCTGTTGATGAATGTGATTTCTAGGTAGGTTGGAGAGACACAGAAACCCACTAGAACCTCCATTAAACGTCGAAACAGTTACACCTGCTTTTGGAAATACGCCCATCGAGGTGTGTTGTCAATTGACTCAATATACGAGCTACGATAATGACAGAAGTGAAAACCCTTCATGGATGTGACTTTGGATCAATCAAGCTAATTTGGTGGTTTAAGGAGCAGGAGGGAATGGAGTTGGTCAAGATTGAGTTTTCAGAAAGCACTCCAAAGCCAAAGGTGGAAAGTGGCACATTGTGCTTGTGGTAATAGACGAGAGGTTACCTACACTCCTTCAGAGTTCAGGCAGCCTGAGCCTGGAGACCCGACCAATTCCCGACTCCTGAGCCTGGGTTCCACCCCCGGCTATCAATGTATGGTGGAAAGCGATTGGACGGGTCGAACCCAGTCTTGCACAAGCCCATTACAATCCATAGAATTTCTTGGCCAGCAGATGGCTCCCTATTGCTTAACCCTTTTACTGCAACTTGGGGCGTTGTATCATTTTGCGGATTCCCACTTGAAACGATACACCGCAGGTGCAGACGTGTGGTGTAAGATGATTCAACTATCAGGTCTTTGGCAACCAATATTTCGGGTTGAACAATTATACACCAATGGGCACTGATGGTGTGCAATCCGGTCACTCCTACCTGGCACTCACGTGGCTCCTGAGAGGTACCTGAGACGAGAAGAAAGAAGAACTCCCGGGGGGGTTTGCCCGGCGGAAACACTCCGATGATTAAGTCAGTATTCTGTGTGATAAGCAAAGGGAAAACGAAGGCTAAGAGTGTAGATTGCGCAGGTGGTTCGAAGATACCTTGTTCCTTGAAAATCAGCTTCTTATAACAGAATTCCGTTGCTTCAGGCCCTCTGGCTTCTAACAGGGCAGATATAACCGCCACTGTCAGTCTGCCACAACCGTTACAAGCAAGGCTGAGGTGGCACGTGCGAGGCCGTCGTTGCAGGGTACGTGCCTGTCAGGTGTAAGGCACTTTCTAAAGGTGGCAGGCGCGACGCTGTCTGACGAGGGGCATGGCTGCTGTCCCCAGATTTGTCGGGTATGGTGGTCGGGCAGGAGATCCTTCGACAGTGCGCCAAACTACCCTTTCGCGAGTTACCCTGTGCCGGGCTATCCCATAGGCGGCGAGCTGCCTATGACAAGCTATGCCGAGCTACCTGGCCTGAAGTGTTTTCACTCCGGGGTGTCTAGAGGTGGGTCGGTGAGCTCCCGTCGGGGAGTGGTCCGAAGTCCAGCGGGAGGAGCTCGGGTATAGAGAGAGGTCAGGGTCCCCCGACCTCGGAGTATCCCGAAGTGCCTTAACCCCGGGGAGGAGACGTAGGCAAGACGGCTTCTGGCGAGTAGTTTATCCGTCTAGTTGCCGAGCTCAACTCGATGGGACCCTCCCCCCGAGTTGTAGTCATGTCAGTTGCGCTGTCACATTGAGTCACTGTTTGAGCAAGGTCACGCCCATGTGTACCCGTGCTGCGAGGTCGGGCCAAATCACCCTCCATCTATTGCCCCCCACTCCCTGCGCTAGTGGCGATGACCCAACGCGGGGAGGTCATGAAGCGTCGAGTGGATTTGGCGTCGATATTTATGCCGCCTTGTCACGCGCTCCGTCCAGCTGGACCGGTCTAGCGCCTGGTTTGATCGAAAAAGCACTCGAGTCGCGTCCAGATCACGCACGGACTTCACGCGACTTGGACTTCGCAGACGTCAAAAACGCGCTAAATCATTTTTGCCTCGATGAACCCACAACTGTGGCTATAAATAGGGGGTCCCTTGGCCATTTTCTTCGCCACAAAGCTTTCGTCGTTAGCGTTTGAGGTTACGCCAGGGGTCTCTTAGCTCGGGTCTTCCAGTTCGTCTTGTTCTTCTAGTCTGGTTGCGTTTCTTTGGTGAGTCTTCCCGAGCTTCCTTTTCCCTTTTAGTTTGTTTCTTTCCCTTCGGTCTGCTATGTCGTTTAGCGTAGACAGCCTCATTGATGAGCCCGAGGTGGGTACCTCGGCTCGGGGTGTCCCTTCTGCCGCCCAGCCATCCGATGTACGGGTGGCTTCGGGTCATCTGGCATCCACCTCCCACCGAGGTCGGGTGCCAGATCAGTTCGGCCCTTCCACCATGACTGTGGAAAGACTCCAGGACCTCATACAGAAGTTCTATCTTCCTGGGGAGTACTCTTACAGTCTTCCTACCAGCAGTTTCTCATGGGAACACGACCCTGATGAGGGTTTTTAGGGAACAATTAGTAGTCGGGCTCCGACTTCCTCTCCACCACTTAATTTCTGAGGTGTTGGTGCACTTCAACATAACCTTGGACCAACTTCACCCAAATTCCATACGGAACATAGTTGGAACCATTTCTCTTTACTTCGACCGCTCTCTTCCTATTGACCTAGACATCCTTAGCACCATTTTGGCCATAAAGAAGAGTGCTTCGGGCACACTCCCCGGGCACAGACAGTCTTACTACCTGTATCCCCGCCCGGGGTTCAAGCTTATGCACAGACTTCCGAGTAAAGTCCCGGCCTAGAAGCGGGACTACTTTGTAGTTCAGAGCAGCATGGGGTGGCCCTTCCCTACTAACTGGAGGGTGGCTGTTCAAGACCCCGGTGTCATCTTAGATGATAAGACCAAGAAGGCACTCCAGATGCTGGCTTAGCTCAGGATAAATTACAAAGACTTCACATCCGAAGAGAAGCTCGTTCAGGCCAGCTTGAGCTCGGGTAGGTTTTGCTTTACTTCGGCCTTTTGCACGTATGCTTACATCATCTTAGATGGTAAGACCAAGAAGGCACTCTAGATGCTGGCTCAGCTCATGATAAATTACATAGACTTCACATCCGAAGAGAAGCTCATCCAGGCCAGCTTGAGCTCGGGTAGGTTTTGCTTTACTTTGACCTTTTGCACGTATGCTTACCTCGAATTGCTAATGTCGTGCCTTGCTGCAGGTCCCGAGCTGCCACCCATACTATGGTGGTGAGTCTCCTTTTTCCCCCTTCTCTTTTTTTTCCCCTCTTGACTGGTTTCCCTTTTGCAGGTGAACACCGCCATTCGCTCCTTGACCCTTCAATCAGATCGGCACTTGAAGCGGGCTCTGGTGGCCCAAGACAAAGATAAGCTGAAGGCCGAGGTAAACGGGCTCAAGGTCGGTCAAGAGGCCTTAGGGCTTGAGGTGAACAGCCTCAAGGCTGAGTGGGATGCCCTGAAGCTCGAAATGCAAGGCCTCAAGGAGGCAAAGGGGAAGTTGGAGCACGAGGTGGAGTACCTCCAAGAAGATATAAGAGAGAAGACCGCGATCTTCGAGGGTACTCTCAAGGAGGCCAAGACTCAGGCCGTCATCGACTATGTCAACTCTTCTAGGTTTGACGACGTGATGACCGAGGCCTACCGCAAGGGCTTCAAGTTCAGTCGGTGGCCAATCAGGCACCTCTACCTTGACCTGGATACGAGCGCCATCACCACTTCACGGATCACTGACGACATCGTGTGTCAGTCAAAAGATGATCCAGATTCTGAAGATGAGGGCGCCGAAGATGAAGCAGAGGATGTTGAACCAGTTACTGCCCCCGGGGAGGTCTCTAACAGAGGCAACGAGCTTCCGAAGTAGTTTGCTCCCTGTATTTGTAAACTTAATCTTCTCCCTTTTTCTTTCTTGTAATCAAGACGTTCTTAATGGAATTTATGTAATGGATCTTCTGCAATGAAGAGATTTTTTCTTTTTGTCAAAAGTTTGTGTAATTTATTTTTGTCGAAATGGTTATCTTGCCCCAAGCTGTTAACCTATCGAGTTGAACTTCCGAAGTGGGTGTTCCTTAACGGCCATCGTGGCCTCGAACTGTTTAGTAGGGGTAGCCTTGTGTACGCTGGGGTGAGGGACATAGTAGGGCGCATGCCTGACCTATTTGTACCTGAGGTAGGTTGCCGTCTGTTGTCCTTAACGGGTTCAACTCTTTGCATGCTAGGGCGGGCTATTTGTTGTAAGGTTCGTGCCCGAACCGCCTGCACCTCAGGCGCTGCAAGTACTTAGTTCGTGCTGATGGGGCAACTTAGCTTTGTATGCTGCTGAGGTTTCTTCATTAGCTCGGCGTTTCAGCCCTTAGGCTAGAGGAGTGGCTCGTGGCCCACTCTCGGAGTCTACCCATGCCATAGAGGCGACTGGATCCTGTTGTGCCGAGGTCATATTAGCTTGGTATTCTGGCCCTTAGGCTTTGGGAGTGGCTCGTGGCCTACTCAATTCTTACAGATAGTATTGTCTTAGGTTGACAATATTCCATGCCCGAGGTACTTGTTTCCCTTCGAGGGTCTCAAGCTCGTATGTTCCTTCCCCGAGCACTCGCTTCACTCGGTAGGGACCTTCCCAGTTGGACCCGAGCTTTCCAGTGCCGGGCTCAGGTACCATAACTTTACGAAGGACCAGGTCGCCAACGCGGAGGTTCTGCCTCTTGACCCTGGCGTTATAGTACCGAGCTACTCTCTGTTAGTAGGCTGCGGTCCTGATGTACGCGAGGTCCCTTACTTCACCGAGTAGATCGAGGTTGGTACGTAACTCATCTTCGTTTGTCTGATCATTGTATGCTTCTAATCGTAGCGTAGGTACTTCGATCTCTGCGAGGATCACTGCTTCGGTGCCATAGGTGAGATTGAAGGGTGTTTCTCCCGTGGCAGTCTTCTCCGTGGTCTAGTAGGCCCATAGAACACTGGGTAGTTCATCTGCCCACAATCCTTTAGCTCGGTCCAACTGGGCCTTTAGTCCGCGGAGGATGGCTCTGTTCGTGACTTCTGCCTTTGCTTGAGGGTGTGCGACTGAAGTAAAATTCTGTCGGATTCCCATGTCTTGGCACCAGTCTTGAAATTTGATGTCCTCAAATTGCTTGCCGTTGTCGGAAATCAATATCCGAGGTAATCCGAAGCGGCACACGATGTTCTTCCAAAAGAAGTTTTGAACATTTCGGGCTGTGATCGTTACGAGGGGTTCGACTTCTACCCAGTTGGTAAAGTAGTCCACTGCCACTACTAAGAACTTCCTTCCACCTGTTGCTGGCGGGAATGGCCCGAGCAGATCGATGCCCCATTGTGCAAAGGGCCACGGGCTGGTGAGATACTTGAGGTCGGCAGCGGGTTGATGGTGAATATTGGCATGTCTCTGGCATTTGTTACATTTTCTAACGAGCTCAATAGCATCTGCCTTCATTGTTGGCCAATAATACCCCTATCGAAGTGCCTTCTGGGCGAGGGCCCTGCCCCCCAAGTGTCCGCCGCATAATCCCTCATGAGTGTCGCGGAGTACGAGCTCGGCTTTGGTAGGTCGCAAGCAACCCAAATAGGGAAGCGTGTAAGATCTCTAGTATAGCCGTTCGTCTATCATGACATATTTGGCTGCCTGGCGTTGCACCCTTCTGGCTGCATTGCGATCTGCAGGGAGGATCCCGTGTAGCAAGAAGCTCGCGAGCGGGTCAATCCAGCTCGACTCTGCTTGAACGACGGGAGCGACCTCCTCTGCCCCCCCCCCCCCCCCCCGAGAATGCTAGGCCAAGGCAAGTCCTCTATGTACACGATTCTCATGGTGATGTCGCTAGCGCTGACTAATCTGGATAGGGCATTGGCCTCAGCGTTCTCTGACCTTGGGATTTGCCTGATGAAGTGTGACTGGAAGTTGAGCAGGGCCTCTCTGACTTTAGCTAAGTAAGCTATCATGGTTGGCTCACGAGCTTTGTACTCTCCGGTGACCTGGTTGACCATGAGCTGGGAGTCGTTGCAGATAACAATGTGCTTTGCTTTTACTTCTCTGACTAGGGCTAGTCTAGCTATCAATGCCTCGTACTCTGCTTCATTGTTAGATGCCGCGAACTCGAAGCGTAGCGCGTACTCCAGTTTCATGCCACTTGGGCTGTGTAGAACTATTCCGGCTCCGCTGCCCTGTTGGTTCGAGGAGCCATCTATGTGAAGGATCCAGGGCTCCTCATCCTAGCTCGCGATTGGCCGAGCTAGGAGAGATGCCACACTGGTTGCTACCTCACGGGGTTCGGACTCAACCGACCTGGGAGCTTCGGGCTCAACCGAGCTGGGAGCCTTGTGCTCAACCGGCCTGGGAACTTCGGAGCTGAAAGTGCATTCGACTATGAAATCTGCTAAGGCTTGGGCCTTGATGGCAGTTCGCGGCTTGTATTGGAGGTCGTACTCGCTGAGCTCAACGGCCCACTTCGTCAATCGACCAGAGACCTCGGGCTTAAGTAAGACTTGCCTCAGAGGCTTGTCGGTGAGAACGATAACAATGTGAGCCTGGAAGTACGGGCGGAGCTTCCGGGCTGCAATTACCAGTGCGTAAGTCAGCTTTTCTATCTCTAGGTATTTCATCTCTGCTCCCTGCAATACTTTACTAACATAATAGATGGGTCACTGAACCCGATCTACTTCTTTTATTAGTACCGAACTGACCACTTCGTCGCTTGTCGAGATGTACAGTTCTAAAATATCACCCTCCTCGGGCCGGGTTAAGATCAGCACACTAGCGAGATATTTCTTGAGCTCGTCAAACGCGAGCTGACAGTCTTGGGTCCATTCGAACCCTTTGCTTTTGATTGCCTTAAAGAACGGCTGACAACGGTCCACCGATTTGGACATGAAGTGACTTAGGGCGGCTATGCGACCATTCAACCTCTGAACCTCCTTCAACTTCTGGGGTGGTCTCATATCTATGATGGCCTTAATCTTGTCCGGGTTGGCCTCGATGCCGAGCCGGTTAACGATGTATCCTAGGAACTTGCCCGAGGTCACACCGAATACACACTTGTTTGGGTTCAGTCTCATATTAAACTTACGCAAAATTTCAAAAACAGAATGCAAGTCTTGTATTAATTCATGTGAAAATTGAGTTTTGACGACCATGTCGTCTACATAGCATTCTACTTTTCTGCCGATTAATGGCGCAAACAACTTATTTACAAGTCTTCGAAAGGTTTCCCCTGCGTTTTTCAACCCGAAGGGCATAACCTTGTAACAGTACAGACCGAACTCTGTGATGAAGGCGGTCTTTTTTCGTTCGCCGGGTCCATCTTGATTTGGTTATAGCCTGAATAGGCATCCAAGAAGCTTAGCAGCTCGTGCCCCGAGGTCGCGTCCACCAAGCGGTCAATTCTGGGGAGCGGGAAGCAGTCTTTTGGGCAGACCCGGTTTAGGTCGGTGTAGTCGACGCACGTGTGCCACTTGTCGTTGGCCTTTTTCACCAGGACGGGGTTGGCTACCCAGCTCGGGTAATGGACTTCTCTTATGAAGTCAGCTGCGAGGAGCTTCTCAACCTCCTCGTCGACCGCTTTCCACCGCTCTGGGGCTAGGTTGCGTTTCTTCTGTCTAACAGGCCTAACTACATGATCAGTATTCGGCTTGTGAGTTATAAGGTTGGGGTTTATACCGGGCATCTCTGCCGCAGACCATGTAAAAATATCCTTATTTTGAAGTAAGAAACTTACCAGTTCGGATCGTAGAGGTTACTGGACGAAAGCGCCGATTTGAAGCGTCCGAGCTGGGTCTGCTGCCGAGGTCGAGATTGTGACTGTCTCTTCCATGGGCACGGCTCGTTCTTCGCCTTGCTCCATAGGCCGCTCCAGTTTGAGGTCGTCGGCCATCTAACTATGCAGGGCCATGTGCCAACTTCCACAGGTACTGTTATTTTCCCAAGGGGCTGGACTTCTTCTCCGCTGAAGCCCACCAAAGGAGTGTCTGTAGGTTTCAAGTCGTTTTTTTGCAACTGAAGTTGGTTGAACGCAGCTTTGAAGAGGATATCTGTCGAGCTGCCCGAGTCAACGAGTACACGCCTGACCTCGAAGTCGTTGATCCTTAGCTTTATCACAAGTGCGTCATCGTGGGGGTAGTGGACCCCTTGTGTGTCATCTTCTGTGAAGAAAATAGGCTCTTCTGTCCTCGGCCGCTTCGGAGGATTCCGTCCTTCCTGGGCGGCTTTACGAACTGACGTCCGAGCTGCTGCTGAAGTGCAAGCCGCGATGATCGAACCTCTCACTATAACGTGGATGGTGCCCCAGACCAGCCTCTCTTCCGGAGGCTGCCTCTGTAACTGCTCAGCCGGCCTGCTGTTGGACTCAGGAGCATCCTTACCGTGCTCCCCTTGCCGACCTGCTTTATTATTATTATTGTTGTTTTGTACAAAGTTCCTTAAATATCCGCGATGGATGAGTTCTTCAATTTCGTTGCGGAGATTTTTACAATTTTCGGTACTATGACCGTGATCTTTGTGAAAGCTACAATATAGATTCTTATTTCTCTCATTGGGATTTCCCCTCAAACGGGGTGGCCATTTCACATACGGAGCGTCCTTGATCGCCATCAGGATTTTGTCCCGCTTCATGTTCAGTGGGGTGTAGTCAGTTCGGTCCGCTGCAGGAGTTCAGAACGACTGACCTGACTTTGCCTCCTAAGCGGCATCCTTTTTCTTTCGGCTGTCCCCTTGGCTGGAAGGCTCTCCTTCCCTCTTCCTCTTTTCGGGCGCGCTCTTGCCCTTCTGGTTGATCTCTTCTTCGGTGGCTATGAACTTGTCCGCGAGCTTAAGAAATTCAGTTATGGTCGCTGGTTGGTTGACGACCATGTGCCATTTGAACTCTTTGTGCGTCACGCCTTTCTTAGTTGCTGCGAGGCGCACGGCGGGGTCCAGGCATGGTATCTGCATGCAAGCACCGTTAAACCGCTTGATGTAGCTCCGGATGAACTCTCCCTCTCTTTGCACTATGCTAAGGATACTCTCTTCAGTTTGCGGACACCGCTTGCTGGTGATGAAGTGGGACGTGAAGGCTTGCGCAAACTGCGCCCAACTTCTTATCGACTCAGGGGCCAAGTTCCGGTACCACGTATGGGCTGCTCCTCTAAAAGTGGTGGAGAAGGCCACACACATGCACAACTCACTGGCTCTTTCTAGGTTCATCTGCGATTGGAAAGCATCTATGTGATCATTTGGGTCGAATGACCCGTCGTACTTATCAAGAGGGGGGAGCTTGAAATCTTTAGGCATTGGGACTGTTAGGAGATCGGGAGATAGGGGGGATTGAACTAAAAGGTTGGGTGCCTTGACCTTGCCCGAGCTTACCTCTTCTTTGCCTTCGAGCTTAGGTAGGTCGTGGGTGGCAGACCGGCGAGCTTGGTGGCGGCGTCTCTGCTTCTTGGCGGGCTCGACATTCGTGCTGCTTACTTCTGTACTGTCGGGGATGGTGTGTGCAGGTAGCAGCTCAGGCCGCTAGTGATGGCTACGAATAGAGGGCTCCTGCGGCCAGGATTTCGAATCGGTTTTCCAGGAATGGGGTACCAGGCCTTGAGGGTTGAGGCAACGTGGGCCTGACGAGTTGAGGTCCTCCCGACCTGGCTGCCCGTGGCGAGGTCGGAGCGACCGGTCTTTCTTGTCTGTCGCGGGAGGAGGCCTGGCTCCTTGGAGGGTTATGGGGGGCCTTTCCTTGGCGAGATGGGTGCTCTTCCTGACGGCGAGACCTAGCTCGCTGCGAGACTGGGTGCCGAGTTGGAAGCTGCTATTGCTGAAGCTGAGGTTGAGGTAATTGGGGAAACTGCTGCTGATACTGATACTGGGAGACCTGGTGCAGCACATGTTGTTGATAGAGCTGAAATTGTTGGAACCGTTGCATTTGGACTTGCATGGCCCGCATGCATTGCATCAAGTCCTCCAGTTGGTTCGGGCTGGCTGCTGGGGGCACAACCGAAGGTTCGGTGAAGGTCGCTCCGACTGTAGCAGGGAGCGACGCGACGATGGGTGCCATTGCAAGAGGCACATTCAAGCTAGGGATTCCGTCCACCGAGAGGGGGACAATGAACTGTCCAATGAGTAAAGAGGCGTGAAAGTTTGGAGAAAGGCTTTTCAAAGCGTTTCCCACAGACAACGCCAAATGATGGTGCACAATCCGGTCACTCCTAGCTAGCACTCACGTGGCTCCTGAGAGGTACCTGAGATGAGAAGAAAGAAGAAGAACTCCCGGGGGGTTTTCCTGGTGGGAACACTCCGATGATTAAGTCAGTATTCTGTGCGAGAAGCAAAGGGAAAACGAAGGCTAAGAGCGCAGATTGCGCAGGTGGTTCGAATATACCTTGTTCCTTGAAAATCAGCTTCTTATAACAGAATTCTGTTGCTTCAGGCCCTCTGGCTTCTGACAGGGCAGGTATAACCGCCACTGTCAGTTTGCCACAACCGTTACAAGCAAGGTTGAGGTGGCACGCGCGGGACCGTCGTTGCAGGGCACATGCCTGTCAGGTGTAAGGCACTTTCTAAAGGTAGCAGGCGTGACGCTGTCTGACAAGGGGCATGGTTGTTGTCCCCAGATTTTTCGGGTATGGTGGTCGGGCAGGAGACTGCCGAACTACCCTTTCGCGAGTTACCCTGTGCCGGGCTATCCCATAGGCGGCGAGCTGCCTGTGGCAAGCTATGCCGAGCTACCTGGCCCGAAGTGTTTTCACTCTAGGGTGTCTAAAGGTGGGTCGGTGAGCTCTCGTCGGGGAGTGGTCCGAAGTCCAGCGGGAGGAGCTCGGGTATAGAGAGAGGTCAGGGTCCCCCGACCTCGGGGTATCCCGAAGTGCCTTAACCTTGGGGAGGAGACACAGGCAAGACGGCTTCTGACGAGTAGTTTATCCGTCCAGTTGCCGAGCTCAACTCGATGGGACCCTCCCCTCGAGTCGTGGTCATGTCAGTTGCACTGTCACGCTGAGTCACTGTTTAAGCAAGGTCACACCCACGTGTACCCGTACTGCAAGTTCGGGCCAAATCACCCTCCATCATCATCCAACCCATATCCACCCTCTCAAAACTCTCCACCCAATTATGTAAATATACAGTATATTTATTAGGACAGGAATGTGGCCATGGGCATGATACAAATTAGGGTACAAGCCGCACAACAGCGACGGAAGCCTTTCTGGGGCTTTACTGGTAATGGTTGAAGTGGGTAAACTGAATGACGTTTTGCCGTGTTTTAGTGATAAAATATTTAAATAAATAAATAATTCAGTGGTGCAGTAAGCAATCCAACTTCAGCTTCAACCATTAAAAAACTAACAGCCTTATTCATAAAAAGACAACAGATGTTGCCTACTTCAGCTGTTTTGAAATGGCCCCTTGCTTCGGGGGGCACTGAATGCATGTAGATAAGTTGTCTACTTGTCAGAATATTGATGCCTACAGAATTTGGATTAATTGAACGCGATAGCTATGGAACCAATGATAATGCCCTCTGCCAGAGGGGCTTGACATGGAAAATTATCATTGATTCTACACCCTGCTGTTGCTTACAGAAATTTTGGTTGGAGGGCTCAAGTCTGAAAAAGGTGGACCTAGTCACCATAGGGGCCTGATGTAAGGAATGACAACCACCAGCCAGTTCGGATCTCACAACACATCCCGGCCTCATATCAAGAACATCTCCTGTATTTTGTATTATTATTCATGGGGAGATATTCCCAATACATGGTGGGATGGGACTGTGCAATGGGCTCTATGTGGAGCAAATCCCAATTTGCATTTACGGGACCTTAACTAACAAGAGAGCCTGAATCTCGAAAGCAAAAACTCTGCACAGAACATCCAGCCACAAATGGGGAATATCTCCCACATACATAAATATTGGATTGTATTTTGAGAAAATTAGTGGTCCACGTAGTTACTTGATACAAGAAAAGATATGTTTTCATGTCAATTGGCAAATCGAGTGAATTGCGGCATTGAAACAACTGGGGACATACAAATATTGATATGCACAAAGGGACAATACGTATAAATAGAAGTTGCTTTAGACTTTCAAGTTTCACGCTTGAACGAGGCTTCCCTGGGAAGGGTATTAACTGTCCTAGATCCTTGTATTTAACGCATATCGGTGACACTGAAAACCAATACGTATTGGTCAATTAAAATATGCTGCAATATTTTGAACCTTGATAATTACGTTCCTAGGTTGTTCAACCACAGTCATTCTAGATTCACAAGTATTATATAGTCCCAACTCCAAACTCCCAATGCAACCCATAACGTTATCATACCCACATCAGGGCGCTCTTGGCATATTCGCCAAGCAACTTAACAAAGGGACAAATCGACACTGATGCAATGGCGCAAACCCTGTTTTTTTTTTGACAGTGCATTACCTTAACATGGTTTCCTGAGCAAGTAGGAAAACGCTTGGTTGATAAAAAACGCAAGAGAATAGAAACTCAAATTCAATAAAGTAAAATTGAAAAATGTCCAAGACAGAAGGAAATTGAAAGAAATGAATGGATAAAAAATATCACCCAACTCCTGGATTCCATACAGGGTACGATTGAACTGATCATTCAAGTGCACGGAAGACCACCAAGTGGACCAATAAGGAGGATTTAATGCAAGGTGAAGATTTAAAAGCCCCAGGTCTTAGATACAACCAGCTAGAGGCTAGCTGGCACCTTCACTGACCCAACTAGCTAGGATAAGGCTTAATTGGGTTGAATTGTGCCCAGTTGCAGGCTATACATACCATGAAGGCATGAACAAAGAATGCAAGAACTCAGTTCCAGTATGCTTAAACAGTTCTAAGAATATTATTAGGCTGGCCATTCAGTAACTAACTGTAAATGCTTCCCTTAGTCAATTATATATATTCCCTTTGTCAATTATTGAGCATCTTATGCGACTGTGTTCCATTTGCTTCATGTGGTATTCAGGCAACTAATGCTATGGAGGTGATTCAGGAAATAAGAGTAACTATGACGATGGATAAGGGGATACTGAGAAGAGAACTATAGCTGTGAAAAAAGGAACTATTATGGTGAAAGATAAAGGCAAAGGATCAAGCAGAATGCCAGTAATGATTGGTGAACTACAGCCATTCTGCGCATGAAAAAATGGGATAGACGAAAACTTAACAGGCTTTTCTGTTTGTCAGGAGGTAAAGAGATGACATGTATTGCAGCCTTGGTGCCAATTTTCCCAACAATAAAGGGAATATCTGATGAAAAGACAAATTAATTTAATCATAGTGATAACAAATTATGAATATTTACAATATCATAAGGTTACAAGTTGATCATATTGGATTAACTATGTACCTCAGATTCCAGAACGTAATATTTTTACATCCAAGCTGCTTTGGTCATCATTGCATTATGCTAGGACACTGCCTTCAACATTTGATGCATTTCTTACTCCAACGGGACCTGCAGAAAATCAACAACAGAGAACTGAAACCTGAGTTTTCTGAGGACTTGCTACAGAACGGATCAAATGCAAGGTATCGGCAGCTGGACCTTCTAAGGAAAACATAGCAAAATTAAATAAATATGGCCACATAGGTTTATATGCACCTTTAACAGCCATTCAAATTACATCTGAACCTAATGAAAAGAGTAAATGAAGCCTAGGCATAAATAGAACCTTGATGGATAAAATAAGCTTTTTTTTTTACCAATTTGATGGATAAAATAATCTTTGGACAGTTACAAAACAGCATGTCCAAAGGAACCTAGGAGTAGCTCCAATAGGTGATAAAATGAGATAAAGTAGATTGAGATGGTTTTGGTCATGAGCATAGAAGACCATTTACAGCACCTGTAAGAAAAAGTAATATATTACAAGTTGAAGGGGCTAGAAGAGCTAGGAGCAAACTGAAAAGGACTTGGGTGGAAGAAATAAGAAATGATTTAAGCACCCATAATGGATATGACACTGAACAGAATGGAATGGTGAAACAGGATTCATGTAGCCAACCCCATATGGTTAGGACAAGGCTTGGATGATGAGGGTGATGATGGATAAAAGAATCTTAACAGCCTTACGTTAAATTCAATCACAGTGAAAGACATCTATTATTGTTCTCAATAGTGAACATGCCATATTAAATATCAGTAGTAGTAATACATCACTCTTCTATTATTCATCAAAAAAAATCATCAGTCTCCTATGGAAATCGGATACAATTTAGTAGGCTAGGATGTTGACATGTTGTAATCTTATCTCCATTTTGTAAGAAATATTAAGACTTTTATTTCAGATCAATGTTTTAAAACACAGAGGCGTGATATGAGGCATTCCACTACTTAGACACACGAGGCAAAATTCAAAACGTAAGAGGTGTAAGCCTCCCGAACACAAGGAGGCTTAAGAGGAGGGGGATGAGGAAGGAGGATATTTTTAATAAAGATGTTTTATATTAAGAAACTCTGCCAGTGTGAGCTTGTCTTACACTGCTGGTCCCAAGCCCGGATAAAGGAGGGTGTGTCAGGTTGGCAGCCGACACTAAAACTTTTGCCAAACTCTAATGACATGGTAGCCAACCCTAAATAGTTGGATAAGGCATGGAATGAATCAGTTGCTTGCCTCCACTTTGACAAGACCCCCCTGCACAAAAAAAAAAAGAGGTGCACTGGAAAGGGGTTGGGGGCAAAGCCCCCTTCCCGAACTTTCTTTCCCCTTCTCTTTCCTTCCCTTTCCTTTTCTTTTCTTTTTTTTCTTTTACTTTTACTTTTACTTTCCCTTTCCTCTCTTTTCTTTTTTTTTCTGTATTTTTGTGTGAGGCGCATGAGGCATACACCTCTAGAGCACCTCATGCAGAAGGTGTATGAGGTATATACCTCTTGCACCTGAGGTGTATGCCTCAGAGGCATCAACACCCCAGGGCATTCTGGGGGCACCTCGCCTGGAGGTGTGCGTCCAGGCATACACCTCCCACACCTTTTAAAACATTGTTTCAGATTAAATTGTTGAAAACCAATGCCTGTGTCTATACAGCAGGTAACATCACTTGGTGCAATTATAAAATCTCAGATTGAAAAGCATGAGAATGTAGGTTTGAGCCTTGAGATCAGCTCATCAGCCACTTCATGCAAGAAAATGCTGAAGGTATCCAGTCCACCCCACCCCACCAAAGGCCATGGATAGCTGGAACCAAAATTGGGCAATGGTCCCTTTTGTACGTCTATATGGTAAAACATATATTCAGATCTTAAAGCATTACGTCCATTTTTTATTAAAAAGAACCAACATTGGGCGATCACCATTTCAAATATTATCTTAGGGTATGCCTATATCTATTTAGAGAACCATATCAAGTATTCCAAAGTTAAAAAAAAAGAACAGAGAAATATAGAAGTTTTACCTCTTTTCTTAAGCTTATTGCGGAAGCTCCTTTTCCTACTGAATGCTTTCTCCTGCAGACATAAATGCAAATCAAATTCATCAGTGACTTCAGACTATACCATTTACTCAAGGATAAGAAGGGATTTAATTTATTCGGTGACTTTCTTTTGCAGAAACTCTGTGGACCAGTTTATTATCAGTGACAAGCAGCAAGTTGTTACATGATTACACATAGTAATGCACAGTTTCCATTATATCAATATGCCTTTTGAGGTTTGCCTGATTAAAAGGTTGAAAAGAAAAAACAACTTATACATGATTACAAAGAGAAATTCTGTAATCAGAAACTACAATAAAAACACAATGTCCTGAAAATAATTTTTGAGAATTACCACAGGTAAACCCAGATTTCCTGCTTGACGCACTGCTGCAACAAGATCCCGGTTGGACTCAGTATATAAACTTGTAACAAGTCCAAAT